>NC_047147.1:3184778-3187841 GCF_009829125.3 Periophthalmus magnuspinnatus | reverse complement strand
TTTCAAGATGCAATTTTGTCCATCTACTCCCGTTTAACCTCCACTGGTGCACACCCACTATGAGGTACACGCCCACTGTGAGGTACACGCCCACTGTGAGGTACACGCCCACTGTGAGGTATACGCCCACTGTGACATACACACTTCCTTCTCACCTTTTATTTTCTTCATCGGTGATACTCGTAAGATTCGGCAGCTGTCCATAGGGGGCGCCGACAGCATGCGGCGCTTTGTTGTGATGACGTTTACGGTGACATCATCTCCCACTGGACACCACAGTTTTCTAACACGGAAGTCAGTGGAATTGTTTCTTTTATTAAGTTGTTTTAGATGAATATTGTGATTTAAAATGTGTAAATTCTAACATAATGATCCACAGGTGTCACAGATTATAACTATAGAGACACAAGCTCGATAGGACTGAGAAATGTTACATAGAGCATCTTTAATTGTCAACTGAAAGGTGTTGATTGATTTGTGACTGATTGGTTGATGTAATGTTCCGCAGTGCAGCTTTAAGCAGCAGACAGACAGGCAGACGGTGTTTAGCCACACAGACGTCTACAGCCCAAAGAGCCACTGCTCCCTGCAATCACGACCTACTATAAGTATAGGCTTCATAAGAAGATTACAAAGTCCAGACCAGACCGGAGACTAGACCAGACACCAGACCAGACCTGAGACCAGACGAGACACTAGACCAGAGACCAGACCAGACCTGAGTCCAGACCTGAGTCCAGACCTGAGACCAGATGAGAGACCAGACCTGAGACCAGACCTGAGACCAGACCTGAGACCAGACCTGAGACCAGACCTGAGACTAGACCAGAGACTAGACCAGAGACCAGACCTGAGACTAGACCAGAGACCAGACACCAGACCAGACCTGAGACTAGACCAGAGACCAGAGACCAGACCAGACCTGAGTCCAGACCTGAGTCCAGACCTGAGTCCAGACCTGAGACCAGACCTGAGACCAGAACAGATCAGAGAACAGAACAGACCTAAGACCAGACCTGAGACCAGACCTGAGACCAGACCTGAGACCGGACCTGAGTCCAGACCTGAGTCCCGACCTGAGACCAGACCTGAGACTAGACCAGAGACTAGACCAGAGACTAGACCAGAGACCAGACCTGAGACTAGACCAGAGACCAGACACCAGACCAGACCTGAGACTAGACCAGAGACCAGAGACCAGACCAGACCTGAGTCCAGACCTGAGTCCAGACCTGAGTCCAGACCTGAGTCCAGACCTGAGACCAGATGAGAGACCAGACCTGAGACCAGACCTGAGACCAGACCTGAGACCAGACCGGAGACTAGACCAGAAACCAGACCTGAGACCAGACGAGAGACTAGACCAGAGACTAGACCAGAGACCAGACACCAGACCAGACCTGAGACTAGACCAGAGACCAGAGACCAGACCAGACCTGAGTCCAGACCTGAGTCCAGACCTGAGTCCAGACCTGAGTCCAGACCTGAGTCCAGACCTGAGTCCAGACCTGAGTCCAGACCTGAGACCAGACCTGAGACCAGAACAGATCAGAGAACAGAACAGACCTAAGACCAGACCTGAGACCAGACCTGAGACCGGACCTGAGTCCAGACCTGAGTCCCGACCTGAGACCAGACCTGAGACTAGACCAGAGACTAGACCAGAGACTAGACCAGAGACCAGACCTGAGACTAGACCAGAGACCAGACACCAGACCAGACCTGAGACTAGACCAGAGACCAGAGACCAGACCAGACCTGAGTCCAGACCTGAGTCCAGACCTGAGACCAGACCGGAGACTAGACCAGAAACCAGACCTGAGTCCAGACGAGAGACTAGACCAGAGACTAGACCAGAGACCAGACACCAGACCAGACCTGAGACTAGACCAGAGACCAGAGACCAGACCAGACCTGAGTCCAGACCTGAGTCCAGACCTGAGTCCAGACCTGAGTCCAGACCTGAGTCCAGACCTGAGACCAGACCTGAGACCAGAACAGATCAGAGAACAGAACAGACCTAAGACCAGACCTGAGACCAGACCTGAGACCGGACCTGAGTCCAGACCTGAGTCCCGACCTGAGACCAGACCTGAGACTAGACCAGAGACTAGACCAGAGACTAGACCAGAGACCAGACCTGAGACTAGACCAGAGACCAGACACCAGACCAGACCTGAGACTAGACCAGAGACCAGAGACCAGACCAGACCTGAGTCCAGACCTGAGTCCAGACCTGAGTCCAGACCTGAGTCCAGACCTGAGACCAGATGAGAGACCAGACCTGAGACCAGACCTGAGACCAGACCGGAGACTAGACCAGAAACCAGACCTGAGTCCAGACGAGAGACTAGACCAAAGACCAGAGACCAGACCAGACCTGAGACCAAACCTGAGACTAGACCTGAGACCAGATCAAGCTGTTTTACATGTAAATTTAGCTGGACACATACGAACAACATCATAATTGTACGTTCAATTGATGTGTTAGCTAAAATCAACCCCTGCACTGCATTGGGCTGCTGTTGTTGTGTCTTTGGGCAAGACACCACATGTTTCTGCTCCCATAGGTTCAACCTCACTATAACTATAACTATAATCATAACCAACATATAAAAACCCTAAACTACACCTTGATCTAAAAGTAAAGTTTTGTTACCCCTGTCTTTTGGAGTTAGCCTGGTAGCATGTTAGCTTGTCCTGTCTTAAGGCTGCTCTTAAGGCTCACAGCTGGATGCTAACAAGCCATTTGCTGCTTTACCACTCCACACTGCTATGCTAATTCTCTGCAGGCTTCCTTTAGCACGTGCTTGGAAGTTACTGGCTTGTCGTTGTAAACCAGGGCGAGCCAAATGGCTTCTGTTTTAAGAGGTTTGGCTGTAGACAGTTCAAAATGGACTCTTCTGAAGCAGGATGAGCTCATGGGTAATGGAGACGTGGGAGTAAAATCGAGCTGGTTTTTGTTACAGCACAGACGTAAACACAAGCTAAAAACATCACTCATCAATGTGCAGTCAGGAGGATATTTTGTTGTGGTAATATTGGTCCTTTATAGAGCTGAAG
>NC_047147.1:3134778-3182278 GCF_009829125.3 Periophthalmus magnuspinnatus | reverse complement strand
GAGGGAGGGAGGGAGAGGAGGGAGAGAGAGGAGGAGAGAGGAGGGAGAGAGAGGAGGAGAGAGGAGAAGAGGAGGAGAGAGGAGGGAGAGAAAAAGGAGGGGGAGGAGAGAGGAGGAAAGGAGGGAGATAGGAAGAGAGGAGGGAGAGGAGAGAGAGGGGGAGGGAGAGGAGGAGAGAGAGGAGGGAGCGAGGAGAGAGGAGGAGAAGAGGGGAGGAGGGGAGGGGAGGGAGAGAACAGGGAGGGGGAGGAGAGAGAAGGAGAGGAGGAGGATAGAGGAGGAGGGAGAGAGGAAAAGAGAGAGAAGGAGGAGAGAGGAGTCTGCATCAGTGCCTCTCACACAGTGGTGCTAGCAGCAGGGATGGGAGACTGAGTTACTCCTGTTCTTAAAGCCCCAGTGTGTAACTTTTTTAGGCTGAAATAGAAAGCATGTTTTTTCTTTATAGAAAAAACATGCGTCCTGACTGTCAGTGGGCTTGCATCTCCACAGATCTAACTCATATCTGTCCTCCATCTGCTTGTTTTCATGGAAATGTTGTTCCTTTGGCTTTAATCTCCCACTGTATCTATCTCCCTGGAGAATGTTCTGAAGTATGGCTTTAACTTTTTATTTCCATGGAATCGAGCAGTTGACTTTCCACTCACAGACATTTTCATTCTCTTGAAATCTGTTGGAGTTTGGACCTAGTTCAGTTCTTGTTTACATATGAGTTAGTGATTGACTTAGTGTCCATGGAGATGTTAATGTTTTGCCTAGAATGTTCCGCAGTATACCATGAAAACTGATCAGTGTACTCCAACAGAAATATTTATTTTGTGAGTAACTGGTTTATTCCTGCATCACTTTACAATCCAAATGCACTGGAGACGTTTGAGACTCTTGGTGTGTATCTCTGCTCCTCCTCTTCCTCCTCCTCCTCTTTCTCCTCTTTGTCCTCCTACACCTCTTCTTCCTCCTCTTCCTCCTCCCCTCCCCTCTCCTCCTCTTCCTCCTCCTCCCCTCCTCTTCCACCTCTTCCACCTCTTCCCGTCTCCTCTTTCTCACCATCTCCTCCTCTTCCTTTCCTCTTCTTTTCCTCTCCTTCCTGCTCTTCCTTCCTTCTACTCCCCTCCTCCTTCCCTTTCTCCTCTTCCTTCTCCCCTCCCCTCCTCTTCCTCCTCCTTTCCTCCCCTTCCTTTCACGCCATCTCCTCTTCCTCTCCTCTCCTTCTCCTCTCCTTCCTGCTCTTCCTTCCTTCTACTCCCCTCCTCCTTCCCTTTCTCCTCTTCATCCTCTTCCTCTCCTCCTCTTCCTCCCCTCCTCTCCTCCCCCTCCTCCTCTTTCTAGCCATCTCCTCCTCTTCCTCTCCTCTCTTTCTGCTCTTCCTTCTTTTCTCATAAACCCTCTCTTCTTTGTGCCTCGTCTTGTGGGTCCTGTTTCATTCTTGGCCTGTAATTAAGAATGGATTTGGGGAGAGGAGAGTTTTCAGAGGGAGAGAGGAGGGAGAGGTGGAGACAGGAGGGAGAGGAGAGAGAGGGGGAGAAAGAAGAGAGAATAGGTAGAGGAGGGAGAGGTGGAGGTTAGGAGGAGAGGAGAGAGAGGAGGCAGAGTTGAGGCAGATATGAGGGAGAGAGGAGGGAGCGAGGAGGGAGAGGGGTAGAGGAGGGAGAGAAGAGAGAGGAGGGAAAGAGGAGGGGCTGGAGGTCAAAGGCCATGTGACATGTCTTGGCTCATGGTTGGACCCTCTCCCCCGTGTGGGCGGTGCTACAGGATCATTCATACAACTGGAGGAATTTGGATAATTGTCACTGAGAACTGAATACCAACTTAAAAGGGGCACTCTGTAACTTTCTCATGTTTGTCTGTGGGTGGGACTATGAGAAAACCATGAGAACAGACGGATTCAACAACTCGAGGAATTTGGATTATTTTAGTAATTTGTGTAGAGATCTTCAACAAAAGGCTCAGTGTACATTAGCATGCTAGCTAACTCCTTGTGTCTCAAACATAGACTGTATAGATAAATGAATAGCTAACCTGCTAGCGTTCCAAATAGGAAGTGATCATGGGCGCACTTCCAGCTCCATCGACTCTGGCTCCAATTAACTTTCTATTGAAAAGCTGTGTCCCCTCTCTCTGTAACTGCTGCTGTCAGACTCATCATTTTGGTCTTAAATGTTTGTATTAACCCACTCTACATGATCCTGGGTTTTTTATTTCACTATTGTGTCTGTGAATCAAGATATTAACATTAATAACAGACAAATCAGGCGTCTTCTTTCCTCGAGGTCTCTCTCGCTAGTATTAGCGAGAGGTTTGAATGACAGCTCCTTGCTAAACCACAGGTATTGGGGGAAGGGCCGTTACCTTCAACAGCTTCACTCTAGATTGCCTCTTTGGTTGTTATGAAAATTTGGAATTCCAAATTTGGAACCCTATAACTGTCCACTATAACTGCTCCAGCCTCGATGAGCTTCATTTGGAGCCAAACGCTGTGGATGATGTCACACTCACTTAGTCCACTTCTTTACACATGCTGTGGTGATGACACATGGTTAGGCCATGATCACTTCATATTTACAAGCAGGTTAGCTATTTCCATGGCTGTGTCCCAATTCACCAAATGTACCATTCAAAGTACCCTTCGATGTACCGCCTCCGTGCCAAAATGGGACACAGAGCGTACTTCAGCCGTTATCTGTGCACTTGTAGAGAATTTGACCCCGGTGAATAAGTGCCCATTCTCCCCCCTCAGGTGGATAAATTCTGCCATTTGCTCATCGCTCCCTAAAGACAAAAGAATATTCTTAAATAAGGAAAAATACGATAGCTACACCAATGTACAACTGTAAGGGATCTTTCCGCTCACCGTGTGGTCAGTGACACAGCATTCACTGTAAACACAAATGAACACGACTTCACTAAGATCTTTACCCACATTTTAAGTTTCGTGTGGCACTGTTGTAGGTGACATAAACCAGTACTTATATTGACCGTGACTGTGTATTGCATAGCGGACTCCATTTTCATGTCCTTTTTTTGCGTAGGCGTGGTGCATGATGGGATATAGCAGTGTTTTCGGATGCACACTTTGGCTACTGTCGATCTCCATGGAAACACAGGTTACATTTTCAACACAGGGTACATTTTCAGCAGCATTCATTGGGTGCATGAAATTGGACAGCACTTGTTGTTCCGGAAGTTACATCAGCCCTTAAATGTACCGTTCAAACAGTGCATTTAGGGGCACTTTGGTGAACTGGGACACGGCCCATGTGTATATACAGTCACATACAACTGATAAAGGTCCAAAGGAGATGTGGAGTGGTATGTTTTGGTGATTCATGTAACAGCAGGGAAAGTGGGCTTGAGTGGTCCTGGTTTTACTATTTAGTCACTAGTGGAGTTAGCCTTAGTCAGAGTGAATCATGGGAAGTGAGGTCCATAAAGAGTAAACCACTTCACTCCTCTCAGTGGAAACAGCTCTGAGTGAATAAATACACTAACACCAAACAGGAGGCGGACTCATGAGCCATGACACATCTGTAACGACTGACGCACAAAATCTGTTTTAGCATTTTGACAGTTTGAAAATAACTGTAAGAAAGGTCTTTTAAAGGTGCACAGTGCAACTTTTCTGCCTGCTTCTTTGTTACAAGGAAACAACATTAGAACATCAGAAAACAGTGTAATATGGGCTCTTTAAAAAAAACACTGAATAATAAGTGAACTTTGATATGCCAGAGAAACATATCCCTAATTCTTTCTCTCTTTCTCTGTCTTTTCTTCCAGACTCCTCCTCCACCATGGCCGAGGTCTTGGACAGCTCTGCCCCAGGAGCGGTGGAGGTTTCTGGGGTGGACTGGCACAAGCGTTGCCTGGCTCTGGAGATGCAGCTGCTCCGGTTCAGACTGCAGGCTGGGAAGATCAGGGAGCTGCTGGCAGAGAAGGTGAGAGGGGCGGACGTGAAGGTGACACGGCTGTGGATTTAATCATATTTGAATCGAGATCGTCGAGATACGGTCGTCTCCGTGTGTTTGAGTAAAATTCGTCATACCCCAGTACAGATACGTTGTATATGCAGCTCTTGAGGGTTGTGTACTGTCTGCATCTCATTATAAATCATTTTATTGTGCAAGAATCAGGAAGGGATCATTTGCATCATAGTCGTCACGGTAGACACTGGTCTCTGAGAGTTGTGGAAGCGCTTATAAACTCATTGTGGTGAGTAATTAGGATGCTCTGAGTGCACAAAGTAAGTGAGGAATAACTTTGGAGCACTGCAAACTGTTTAAAATGAACTAGTTCTATTTTTCACGTTTGTAAGACGGGAAAAATCTGGTGCATCCCTGATAGTGAATGAGTCAAGTTAAATACAGAAAACACATTCTTGAGGGCAATGCAATATACTATACATAGACTAAATATGTAGATGGACATAACTAACTACATTCAAAAAACTGTGTCCCCTCTCTCTGTATCTGCTGCTGTCAGACTTCTCATTCTGACCTTAAAATGTTTGTTTGAACCCAAACGTGATCCTGTGTGGACAATAACAGTGACCCACAGGTTGGCGGCGCGATTCCAGCTCTCACAGATGAATGGTGTTGTGTCCTTGGGCAAGACACTTAACCTACTTTGCTCTCAGTGTCTGTGTACATGGCGTGTGAATGTGTGTGTGTGAATGTGTGAGTGGTTCATTGATGTAAAGCACTTTGAGCCTTGAAGGTGGTTTGCTGTTCTGGTCTGGGGAAGTCATTAATGTGTGATTCAGTCCAAAAGCAGGTGAGAGCTGCTGTTTACGACTCAGTGATGGGGCTGTAAACGTCTCGTCCACTCACTCTGCGTCACTAACAGAAAACATGCTTATATTTGTATTCACTACAGTGGAATTACCATTAGTAAGTGAACTCACTGCTAAGTGTGGCCATATGACACTTTTTGTTTTATTTTAAGGATTTATAAGGAACAACAGGAGTAACAGAGATATGTAGTGTAGTGAGGCCAGCAGGTATAGGGGCCAATTTGGAGCCGAGTTTCACATTTGGAATTCCAACCGTGAGTATCATAGCAACAAAAGAGCCAATCTGGAGTGAGGCTGATGACGGTAACACCCCTTCAGTGAGCAAGCACTTCGCAACACTGTCAATTAAACCTAAAAGAAGGCGCCTGATTTGTCTGTTATTAATGTTCATATCTTGATTTACAGACACAATAGTGAAATAAAATCCCCAGGATCATGTAGAGCGAGTTAATACAAACATTTAAGACTAAAATGACGAGTCTGACAGCAGCAGTTACAGAGAGAGAGGACACAGTTTTTCAATGTAAAGTGAATTGGAGCCAGAGTTGTATGGCGGCTAGCAGGTTCATTATTTCCATTTATATAGTTGAAACCACAAGTTTACATACACTATATAAAACTACACATTAGCCGTGTCCCAGTTCAACGGCTGAAGCGATGTCTGTGCGTTACGTCACTGTAAGCATCCGTGACGGCTGCTTTTTATTCAAATTTGAACAGTTTCCTGTAGTACTGTTGTAGGTGAGGTAAACCAGTACTTACATTTAAAAGTGTATTCTGTAGTGGCCTCGGAAACCATTTTTTTCCATAGAAGAAGTGACGCAGTGTGCATGATGGGATATATAAAGGGCGTGAAGTCTACTCGCTTATACCCTTTGGTCACGGTCGATCTCTATGGAAACACAGAGCACATTTGTCGGTCACATTCGTGCATGAAATGGGACTGGCCTTATCTCACTGGAAGTGACATAAATGCCCTTCTGATGCAGCTGACATATGCAGCACTGACATGCGGCGCTGTTGCTTTATTGCTCAAGTTTTATTCCTTTTTTTAGGGCCCATGATCGTAACAATAACAACAGGGATGTTTGGAACCATGGTGTTTTGAATGTAGAAGAATAAAGATTACTTAAACATGCATAAGTCCATCTAAAAACAACTTTGAGTAGGTAAATGAGAAGGGACACAGCTATAACATTGTAATAAAAAAAATAAATCAAAAGTCAATTTTGCAATTTTAACTGTAGATCCATTTATGTCCAGAGGCACATGACCCTCCTCCTTTCTCTGAGATTTGGACTTGTCCTGTGTGTAGTTTGTACAGATCAGTCAGGAGTCAGGAGTCTTACTGACCCACTTTGGGATGGAAAAACACTACCTCGCTCGTCTGTGACAGGCTCTGCGTCCTCCCCCCTTTTGCTCCCACCTCTGTGTCTCTCCCCCTCTCTTCTCTCCCTTTCTTCTCTCCTCTCTCTCTCTCCCCTCTCCTCTCTCCTTCCTCTCTCTCTCTACCCTCTCTCTCTGTCTCCCTCCTCTCCTCCTCCTCCTCCTCTCCCTTCCTCTCTCTCCCCCTCCTCTCTCTCTCTCTCCCTCTCTCCCCCTCCTCTCCCTCCCTCTCTCTCCCCCTCCTCTCCCTCCCTCCCTCTCTCTTGTACTGAGGCAGAGGGGGCTTTAAGGACTTCACCAGTACATTGTGGTTTTACTATGTTTTATGTGGATTGTGAGTCTAAGGGAAACACTCTGAGGACACGATGAAATGTTGACATTTTCTTTTACAGTTTTAATCTGCCTATTTAATCTGTATAAACTCTTAAAATATTACATATTTTACCAACAAAATGTTTAAGTACATCTTTAAAGGTACACTATGTAACTTTTATCTGCTAGTATCAACAGTTTGACTCCAGCTGCAGAGGTCAGAGGTCAGACTGTAGTAAATATTTAGTGACCTTTTGTTTGGGATGATGTTCACGATGAAGTGCTTGTCTTTTGTTTAGTTTTAGTTTTTTTCAGCTCTGGAGAGGCTCATCAGACTTATTCAAACTTTGATATTTTTCTCACACAGGCATTAACATTTTCTCACATTTCTCTCTAGTGACTCTCGTGTATTTCACAGTTCCTCTGACTGTGCTTCTTCGTCCTGGTGTCACTCTGCTGTAGTGTCGATACAACATTTATGTAAATTTGTCTGAACACATTCTGTACTGTACAGGAGACACAGCACGGAGGAGACTGATGGACAATGGTCTACAGTCCCTCAGCCAATCAGGACGCAGAACACAATGCACGTTCATACACTGTAAAAAAACATGTAAAAATGCACTGGAAAAATCCGCGAAACAGCGAGACTGTGAAAGGTGAATCGTGATATAGTGAGGGACCACTGTATATAAATGGACATAGCTAACCTGCTAGCTGCTGCATGCCAAATAGAAAGTGATCATGAGCGCACTTCTGGCTCCATCAAATATGGCTTAAATTCACTTTATATTGAAAAACTGTGTCCCCTCTGTGTAACTGCTCCTCATTTTGGTCTTAAAGTGTTTGTATTAACAAATCAGGCGCCTTGTTTCCCCAAGGTCGCTTCTGCTAGAAGGTTTGATTGACACTGTTGCTAAGCACCGGCTCCCTACTAAACCAGTGGTGTGGGTGTGAAGGGGCGTTACCTTCAACAGCCTTGCTCCAGATTGGCTCTTTGGTTGCTATGATACTCGCGATCAGAATTCCAAGTATGGAACTCTGCTCCAAATTGTCCCCTATAACTGTTAGCCTCGATGAGCTTCATTTGGAGCTGAACGGTGTGATGACGTCACACTCACTCGGTTCACTTCTTTATACAGTCTTTGGGATCAAAATCAAGTTAGACATTTCATCATTGTCTCAACACTACATTAAACTAATAAGACTATTTTCTTTAAAGTCCACTCCAGCTTTCAATCTAATGTCAGTACCTCTTTTTTGTGTTTGCTGATAGCAACCATGAACTGACATTATCTTTACACCCCAAAGCGAGTGCTGAGAGCTAAGTCCTAACCAAAGTATTTAGTATCACATGTTTAAATCTGTTATCTGAACTAAAAGTAAACACTGAATTATCTAAAATGGCTCCATCCAACAGGAGATGGTCTTTAGGCAGCGCTCATGTTATCTGCCTGGTCTTATCAGGCTTTTAAGATTCCTTCAGTGAGGCTTTAAGATAAACGTGAACAAAGGGAGGAAAAAAAATCTTAACTTATCTATGTAATATGCAAGAAATGTGAAGTTACAATGATTAATATGCAAATTCTGTGGTGTAGTTTGATCATTAAAGTACCTATTTTTTATCATTTAATCAAGTAAATGAAATAAAATTTGCCTTACAAAAGCAGCTCTTAGAGCATGCTAGCTGTTGTTAGTGTTACGGGCTCAGCTCTGGCCTCTGAAAGTTGTGAAAAGTGCTTATAAACTCATCATGGTGAATAATTAAGTTTTTAAGTCATATCTGGTACAGTGCCTTTAATGGGATTTATTTGTGGATTTTCCTGTAGAATATTTCACATTTTAAAAAATTCCATGTAATTGACGCAGGACCACTGTTTTTGCCCTTTACAAACACACACATTCAGACTTTAGCTTGCTCAACAAATAGCATGCTAACATCTACTTCCTGATTATCAGAAAATAAAACACTTTATAATTAGATGCAGACAGTACACAGTGGACTTATTTTGACCTCAAGATCTGCCCATGCTTATTAACCCGCTCTACAGGATCTTGGTGTTATTATTTCTCTATTGTGTTTGTAAATCAAGATATGAACATTAATTAACATTATTAATAATTAACATTAACAGACAAATCAGGCATCTTCTTTCTCCAAGGCCTCTCCTGCTAGCATTAGCTCCCTGCGAAATCACTCCTCTAAATCTTCTCCCTGCTGCGGATTGGCTCTTTAGTTGCTATGATACTTCGCGGTCGGAATTTCAGATATGGAACTCAGCTTCAAATTCACCCCTATAACTACTCTGGCCTTGATGAGCTTCATTTGGAGCTGAAGGCTGTGGTCATACTCACTTAGTCCACTTCTTTATACAGTCTATGATCTGTACTGAGGCAAGACTCATTTTGCTCGAATACATGGGGAAAAGTCAAGTACAGGCCCCTTAACCTATATTTGCCTTTTAATGATTTTGCTGGTCCATTATTTTTTCTATTTTGGTCACATAAATGCCTTTACCTTATGACGGGTGCGGGGCTATATTGGGTTGTGTTGACAGCCAGGAGCCGTAGTGCTAAGTGAGTCGGACTTGTAGTTTACTTAAGCCTGACAGATGGAGCTGCAGACATAACTGTGGAACGCCACCTCAGCACTTCAGGCTCACCCTCACATATCCAGACTCAGACGAGCACACAGGAATAGAACTCAGGCTTTGTGCTCTGTAGTAGTAGTAGTAGTACTAGTAGTAGTAGTAGTAGTAGTAGTAGTAGTTGTAGTAGTAGTATGTAACTGAAGTATGTAACTGAAGTATTTAACTGAAGTATTTAACTTAAGTGTGTAACTGAAATATGTAACTGAAGTATGTAACTGAAGAATGTAACTGAAGCATGTAACTGAAGTATTTAACTGAAGAATGTAACTGAAGCATGTAACTGAAGTATGTAACTGAAGTATGTAACTGAAGTATGTAACTGAAGTATGTAACTGAAGAATGTAACTGAAGAATGTAACTGAAGAATGTAACTGAAGCATGTAACTGAAGAATGTAACTGAAGCATGTAACTGAAGTATGTAACTGAAGTATGTAACTGAAGAATGTAACTGAAGAATGTAACTGAAGAATGTAACTGAAGCATGTAACTGAAGAATGTAACTGAAGCATGTAACTGAAGTATTTAACTGAAGTATTTAACTGAAGAATGTAATGGAAGAATGTAACTGAAGCATGTAACTGAAGAATGTAACTGAAGCATGTAACTGAAGTATGTAACTGAAGTATTTAACTGAAGCACGTAACTGAAGCATGTAACTGAAGTATGTAACTGAAGTATTTAACTGAAGAATGTAACTGAAGAATGTAACTGAAGTATATAACTGAAGCATGTAACTGAAGTATATAACTGAAGCATGTAACTGAAGCATGTAACTGAAGCGTGTAACTGAAGTATGTAACTGAAGTATGTAACTGAGGCGTGTAACTGAAGCGTGTAACTGAAGCGTGTACCTGAAGTATGTACCTGAAGTATGTACCTGAAGTGTGTAACTGAAGTGTGTAACTGAAGTGTGTAAGTAAAGCGTGTAACCGAAGCGTGTAACTGAAGCGTGTAACTGAAGCGTGTAACTGAAGTGTGTAACTGAAGTGTGTAACTGAAGCGTGTAACTGAAGTGTGTAACTAAAGCGTGTAACTGAAGTGTGTAAACTGAAGCGTGTGACTAAAGCGTGTAACTGAAGTGTGTAACTTAAGTGTGTAACTGAAGCATGTAACTAAAGCGTGTAACTGAATGTGTAACTGAAGTGTGTAACTAAAGCGTGTAACTGAAGTATTTAACGGAAGTGTGTAACTGAAGTGTGTAGGCCTAAAGGTGACCTAAGGCTGAGCACATACCGTAGACCAGGGGTGTTCACACTTTTTCAGTATGTGAGCTCAAAATGATCTACCACCACCTACTATAAAACATACATTTTTTTGTAAATGCATTGAGAATTCTTTATTTGTACAGTATATGTTGGTGTACCTGACTCTGATGGATGATAGACAGTATGCTGGACATCACCACTATAACAGTGGGTGGACAGTAGCTACTGATGGCCAGCCTCAAGCACACTTCCAAATGATCGTCACTCATGGTGGCAGCACATTTCCTCATGTTGAGGCACTTTTCCTCTGTGAGTAAGTTTCAGAACTGTCCATGAGCTCTGGACTTCAGCTCAGTGTCAAAATCTTCACTTCCTCCACCTGAACCTCCACTTCAGAAGTGTTCGGGTGAAACAGTGTTGTAAGTTTTGATGTAAGTGACACGACCACAGCATCTCCCCAAAAAGCACATGAAAGTCTTTGCAGCTCTAGATTAAGGTCATTCAGATCAATTAAAAATGCCAGGTCTAGCAGCCACTGATTGTCATTGATTTGGTTGTATTCTGCGTGTTTAGCTACATAGAAAAACTCCTTAATCTCGAGTGAGAGCTCTTGAAATCTTTGCAGGAATTTCCTTTGACTAAACCATCTCAGGTCAGTGTGCAACAGCTCAGAGTGGTCGTGGTCAGTATTATCCAGAGGCGTGCGGAGCCATCTTTGAAGTGATCTGGTGTGAACAGAAGAGGCGTTCTTGCTGCATCCATTATCTCTTTCATGTTGGTGTATTGTACAGTGGTAACTGAGGAAGTGTTGTCCTCCCTGCACTTGGCAATAAATCCATTTGAGTGGCCAACCATCACGGGCGCGCCGTCCTTGGTGACTGACATCAATTTGCACACGGAACGATGCTTTAGTGGCACTCTTGAAGTTAGCTGTGAGAAAAATTACTGCTGTCCGTAAAACTGGGATTTTAGTTCCTTCACTTTTCTCCTTCTCTCACTCGCTTTTCATAGGGAAGTCAGTGTTGTATGTTTTATGAAATGCTACACCACATTTCCCTTCTTCAGTATAGCGATGGTAGACTGGCAGATGAGGCAAACGCACTTAGCCATAGACTGTATATATAAATGGACATAGAATTAGGAATTGATTATGGGCTGCACTTCTATGGACACACTTGCATTCATCAGCTACTGTTGTGTGACCAGGAGGAGGAGTAGTGGTAGTGGGTTTTGGGAAAAAGCTGTTCTAAAGCCGTGCACTCCCCCAAATATGTTTGCTTGTGAATACCACCAATGTACCACAGGTTTTTGAGAGCAAGGTATGTCGTCTCCTTTCAAAGTAAAAAAATAAATTTTCTCCATAATTGTACTGGAAACAATGATGGAGAAACAATGTATGCGGCTCTATCTCTTTATTCTCCCACTTTGTATTAGTGCTCAAACAGGATCAGGACCTCTGTGTGTCTGTGGTGGTCTCCTGGGTAGTAATGTATTCTATATCAAAGTATTTTTACATAGCCTCCTGTTAACCTCCTTATATCCCTAACTATAGAAATGGTTAATGTTTTGTCAATAGACTGTATATATAAATGGACATAGCTAATCTGCTAGCCGCCACATTCCAAATAGGAAATGATCATGGTTGTGCATCCGGCTCCATTGACTCTGGCTCCAATTCACTTTGCATTAAAAAACTGTGTCCCCTCTCTCTGTAACTGCTGCTGTCAGATTCATCATTTTGGTCTTAAATGTTCGTATTATCCCGCTCTACATGATCCTGGGGTTTCTATTTTGTTATTATGCCTGTAACTCAAGATATCACACTCACTTAGTCCACTAACCTCTAACCATCGTAATGTGTGTGTGTGTGTGTGTGTGTGTGTGTGTGTGTGTGCAGATGCAGGAGCTGGAGCAGAGAGTCATTGAAGCGGATCAGAGAGCCGACAATGCAGAGAAACAGGTAAAGAATCTGTCCATGTTTTTACTTTTATTTTTACCATAAACAAACATAGCTAGATTATAATACAAAAAGAACCCAATTTCAACATTTTGATTGTGAAGACTTTTTCTAACCTTTATCATAAAAAGTTGGTTCATGCCAGGACAGTCAGAGCAGTTAGTAGGGCAGTTGGCACCATATTCTGACATTTACAACTAGAATCGAGGTAAATTTACTCATAAAAACACTCATCTTTACAGGGCCCATGTCACACTACTTTCTGATCTGTGTTCTAATGCCATAACCTCCTCAAAAACAGACCTGGAGTTGTGTTTTGTTTCATTCACACATGTTTATCACACAAACCCTGCATATTTAGACTGAGTTTTTCTCTCAAACAGAAAACACTCTGTTCTACCTTGTGATGTAATCATGTGATAATACAGAAATTGCTCTACTGTGTTTTTAAACTTCACACAGCTTCACTAGAATCATTTGGATAGTTTCAGTCCCGGAATTGCCAATCTGTATTGAACGAAACCTAAAAAGGAGCTGTTAACTTGAAAACTACCACTTCATGACATCACAAGGTGGAACAGAACATTTTGAGCTTTGGAGATGTAGACAGACTAATAATAAAGTGTTACTCAAACATGTGTGAATGAAACAAAACAACTCCAGGTCTGTTTTTGAGGAGGGAACAACATTATAACGTGGCTTAAAGCTCTTCACATAATACAGGACCTCTAAACATAGATCAGTCTGTTTATATGAGACATCCATCCATCCATTTTCTTCCGCTTATCCGGGGTCGGGTCGCGGGGGCAGCAGTCTAAGCATGGACTCCCAGACTTCCCTCACCCCAGACACGTCCTCCAGTTCCTCCGGTGGGACCCCAAGGTGTTCCCAGGCCAGCCGAGAGACATAGTCCCTCCAGCGTGTCCTGGGTTTGACCAGTAAATCGAGAGCTCCTTCTTCACCACAACGGACTGATACAGCGACCGCACCACTGCAGACGCTGCACTGATCCGCCTGTCAATCTCATGCTCCATCCTTCCCTCACTTGTGAACAAGACCCTGAGATACTTGAACTCCTCCACTTGGGGCAGAGACTCACCAACCACCCAGAAAGGACAAACCACCTTTTTCATCCCAGCTGCTTCACACTCGTCTGCAAACCGCCCCAGTGCCCAAGTATATGAGACAAATTATTTATTTATTTTTTTTGATAGTGGAAGTATTTTGTGTGCCCTCTAACATGAGGGTTTGAGGTTCAGTTCACAATAAATCTTAACATGAAACAGTATCTTCCAGCATTACATTTGAGTCATCAGGACACATTGTTTTATATGAGCTTGTATGCTCTAAGTCCACAGCTGCCTTGTTGAATTGCTAATTAGAGGCCATTACAGTTACCTCATCTGTAGGTGGTAATGTTATGCAGCCTGCCCTTCAATAACATGGAATACCTGAACGCTTAGACAGCTGCAACACTCAGGCTCATATATCCTATACTCTATAATGAGATTGGCTTTTTAATGATTTTTTACCATAGTCTTTATAAAGAAGTGGACTAAAAGAATGTGACGTCACCCACAGCGTCACTTCAGTCACATGAAGCGCATCAAGGCTAGAGCAGTTATAGGGGCCAATTTGGAGCCCATTTTTGACTGTGAGTATTATAACAACAAGTGAGCGAGGCTGTTGAAGGTAACGGCAAGACCAAAATGATGAGTCTGACAGCAGCACTTACAGAGAGAGGAGACATAGTTTTTCAATGTAAAGTGAATTGGAGCCAGAGTCGAGCCAAAAGTGCGCACATGATCACTTCCTATTTAGAACACGGCAGCTAGCTTGTTAGCTATGTCCATTTATATACAGTCTGACAGTTACACAGCAAACTCTACCTGAAAACCCTGACCTGTATGATGCAACACAATTTTTTTCTCTTTAGATTCTCATCATGGAGGAAAAACTCAAGTCTGCCAACATCCAAACCAGCGAATCAGAGAGCTCATTGTATCGAAAGCACCAGCAACTAACCAATCAGCTTCAAGAAAAAGACGCTGCGATAAAACAATTGGAGAACCAGCTGGAAAAACAGGTACAGTAGATGATTAATCAGAGGTGGGTTGAGAAGCCAGAAATACTCGAGTAAGAGTAATGTTACTTTAAAATAATATTACTCAAGTAGAAGTATAAAGTTGTGGTCCAAGAAATTACTCAATCAAGAGTAACTTAAAAAGTAACTGTCGGAACGTAAGATCTGATTTATAATTTGAAGTGAATGTGAAGGACAAAAGATGAAAAAATGCTTCAAATCTTGTATCATCTACAACGTTTACTCGAGTAAGAGTACTGTTACACTGTACAGTGGTCCCTCATTATATCATGGTTCACCTTTCGTGGTCTCACTGTTTCACAGATTTTTTTAGTGCAGTTCTACATGCTTTTTTACGTTGTATGAACGTGGATTATGATCCTGATTAAGGGACTGTAGAATGTGTTCAGCCAAATTTACATAAATATTGGATCGACACTACAGTGGAGTGATGCCAGAACTAAGAGGCACGGTCAGAGGAACTGTGAAAATACACAAGAGTCACTATTAATCAATTAAACAAGAGAGAAATGTGAGAAAATGTTAATGCCAGTGTGAGAAAAGTGTATAAAGTGTGTGGTGAGGGGTTTTACAGCCAAAAACATATAAAATAATTGTAATAAATAAAGCTGATACTTTGTGGATTTCACCTATTGCGGGTTATTTTTAGAACATGACCTCCGCGATAAACCAGGGACCACTGTACAACATATTACTTAAGAAAGAGTACTGTTACTTCAAAAAAATATTACTCAAGTAGGAGCTACTGTTATAAAAATACTCTGTACTGGAGTAAATGTAACTGCGTACTGCCCACCTCTGTAACTAATGCCAGAATGCCCATTTAAGTCCATGTGGGTCTAACTGCCCTCTCCTGTCTGAACGCAGATAGTGGTCAGAGCTCAGGAGTCAAAGATAATTGAAGAAAAAGCAGCTAAGATTAAAGACTGGGTCACCATGAAACTGCGAGAGGTAAGAGGGGAGCAACGGATTGTGGGATTGTGGGAACGTCCTGGCTTGGATCAGAAACTTCAGTATAAGTTACGGTAAATCCCAAAAAGACTGTGGGAAGACTAGAGACTCAGTTACAACATGTACAGATGAGGTAATGGGATTTAAAGGTACAGAGCATAGACGTAGCATAGGTCCTGTATTAAAAATGGACTCTTGTGAGGTTTAATCCATGTTATAATGCTATTACCTCCTCAAAAACAGCCCAGGAGTTGTGTTTTGTTTCATTCACACATGTTTGAGTAACACTTCATTATTATATACTGTGTACATTTCCAAAGCTCAAAATGCTCTGTTCCACCTTGTGATGTCATGAAGTGGTAGTTTTCAAGTTAACAGCTCCTTTTACCTTTAGTTCAGTAGAGATCAGCAATTCCTGAGCTGAAATTATCCAAATGATTCTAGTGAAGGTGTGTGGAGTTTAAAAACACAGTGGAGCACTTCTTGTATTACCACCTGATGACATCACAAGTAGGAACAAAGTGTTTTCTGTTTGAGAGAAGAGCTCAGTCTAAATATGCAGAGTTTGTGTGTTAAACATGTGTAAATACATATGTGTGTGAAGAGTTCATTTGCAAAAACAGATAAGTGCCATTTGAAAAAGTAATTGGACGCTTGTAGTTTAGTCTTAGTAAAGTAATATTATTATTATTTTTCAAAATGGCTGCCTCTGTTTTTGCTATTAAACTCTTCATTGTTTCTTTCAGATGGAGCAGGAGAACCAGCATCTGAAAATGGCCAATCAGAAACAGGCAGAACAAATAACGCTTCTTCAGGATAAACTACAAAGTAAGTAATTCTGTTGCCATGGTAACAAGCAACAAGCAAGAAGGTCCTGGGTTCAATTCCCAAACTATGTGGGGCCTCTCTGTGTGGGGTTTGCATGTTCTACCTGTGTCTGGGTGGGTGTCATTTTGTCATCAACCTAAAATAGATCTGTGCAGTTATTTACATTGGAATTCAGCTGTTTGTAATGTTTTTATTTATCATATAGATAGAGTGTATAAACACGTGTGAGTGAGTGTGACGTCACCCATAGTGTCCAGTCAAATGAAGCTCATCGAGGCTAGAGCAATTATAGGGGGCAATGTGGAGACCAGTTCTATATTTGGAATTCCAACTGCGAGTATCAAGAAAAAAACTTAAATAGCTCAAGTAAATATTTGTGTTATGTTTTATATTAAAATCTCCAAAGTCTCCACCCTTTGCTTTGTCGACAGAGCTGCAAACCTTTGGCTTCCCCATAGAAAAACATTTATTACAGCTATAATGTGCAAAACCCAAAGGGACACAAAGGGAAAAAGCACAGTCAATATTACTTTTAGTGTGGTTTAGTCCTGGTTTAGTCCTGGTTTAGACCCATTTCAGTCCTGATCTAGTCCCGGTTCAGTCCTGGTTTAGGGCCTGATTTTATCCCAGTTAAAAACATAACCTTTGTTTTCCCTTGTGTGTTTTGGTCAGTTTTGTTGGAGAAGCCGCCCTCCTCATGTGGGACCATCTCCCCGGCTCTGGACACTCATCAGGTCCCTGTGAGTCCCCTGTTTCCCCCGGGCAGTCCTGGTTCCCCTCTGCCCCAGGACGAGGGCTGGAGGCCGGGAGGGTCCAGAGGAAACACCCCCCTTATCAAAACTACACTCACAGGTATACACCCCTGATAATAATATTCAACCATTTTGATCAGGTGTTTTGTGTGTCAGTCCTACACTGCTCAATGAGAAATAATAAAAATAAAAAAACCCCACTGCATTATATTTGAGCCATAGACTGTTTAAAGAAGTGGACTAAGTCAGTGTAGCATCATCCACAGTGTTCAGCTCCAGTCAAATGAAGCTCATCGAGGCTAATTTGGAGTTCCAACCCGCGAGTATCATAGCAACCAAAGAGCCAATCCGGTACGAGGTTGTTGAAGGTAACGCCCCATTCCGCCCACACTGCTGGTTTAGCAGAGAGCATAAGCTTAGCAACACTTTCAATCAAATCTGTTGCTAACGCTAGCGACCTTGGGGAAAGAAGGCATCTGATTTGTCTGTTATTAATGTTTATATCTTGAATCACAGACAAAATACTGAAATTAAAAACCCCCAGGATCATGTAGAGTGGGTTAATAGGAACATTTAAGACCAAAATGATGAGTCTGACAGCAGCAGTTACAGAGAGGAGACACAGTTTTTCCATTTATATATACAGTCTATCGTTTCATAAATAGACTTAAATAAAAGGCTATTTGTTAGTAATGGGCGTCAATACAAAAATATTGGACAGTATCAAAAAGTATTGATTCATAAAATGTCTCTTTGTTTAAGGGCCCATATCACACTATTTTTTTCAATCTGTTCTAATGTTTCCTCATCATAAACGGACCTGGAGTTGTGTTTTGTTTCATTCACACATGTTGAACCCACAAAACCTGCATATTTAGGCTTTAGCACTCCACCTTGTGATGTCATCATGTGGCAATACAGGAAGTGCTCCACTCCATACACCTTCATTAGAATCATTTGGATCATTTCAGCTCCTGGAATTGCGATTTTCTACTGAACCAAAGGTAACAAGGGCTGTTTACTTGAAAACTACCACTTAATGACATCACAAGGTGGAACAGAGCATTTTGAGCTTTGGAGATGTAAACAGACTAATAATAAAGTGTTATTCAAACATGTGTGAATGAAACAAAACACAACTCCAGGTGTGTTTTTGAGGAGGAAACAGCACTAGAACATGACTTAAAGATCATGAGAAAAACATTTGTGTTCTATGGGACCTTTAAATACAGTTGTTTTGAGGTTGGTTTAAGTTGGGGTGGAGCAAAGATAATGGTGTAAGTGTTAATATAGAACTCATTGATATTGGTTTAATATCGCAATACTTACCATAGAAATCTTGTTTTGTATTTTCAGATCACAAAAGACCCCCAGACTATCTCACAAAACCCAACTCCCACATCGACGTGCTTCATGAAGTCTTCTCCCAAAGCCGGACTTTTGGACCGGACCTGCTGGTTTTAGATGGTTCAAACTCTGACCGGGACCACTCCTCTGATGAACTCAGCTCCAAATTCCGCTCTCATTGTCTCCACTCTTCCTCGTCATCATCCTCCTCATCCTCTGCTTACGAAATGGCGCATGGACCGAGCTCCCCTCCACCAATCGCATCTCTCCAATCCCAAACTTCTATGTTGTCTCGCTCTCCTTCCACCAACAACCCTTTTCCCAACCAATCCAGCATGACGCTCCCGAAAGTCCGCACCCCGGTAATTCCAAGAGACAGCATCCAGCTAGTTAAAAAACATTACAGCCAACCACAACCCAGCCTTGATAAGCTCCACCACTTTAATGTAACTATAGACATCACAAACCCGTCCTCCACCTCTTCTACGCTGAAAAGTACAGGTACGAGCACGTCGCCATATTCACAGGCGGTGGAGGAGACGGATATCGATGATGCGTTGTCGGACAATATGGAGGGAGTGGAGGAGGGGGCGGGCCTGGAGGAAGCGTCCCCAGATGGAGTGTCGTTCCTGGGGTTGGCGGAGGAGCTGGAGAGGCTGGATCCGGAGGTGCTCAAACCGCCCACGCCTCCGCTGCATCGGTTTCCATCATGGGTAAGAAGAGACAGAGTAACTGACGTTTGTGATGGTTTGGTCCTGTTTTGGTCCTGGTTCTCTTCAGGTTTGGTTTGATGGATATTTAGTTCAGAATTTTTTTTCCTACATTGAAGGAAGTGAAGAATTTCGTTTTGTGTTTTGTCATTGGCATATTCGTTAATGGACTAATTCAGACATATTTACATTGTATTTTCAATAATATGCACCATAGACTGTGTAAAGAAGTGGACTTAGCTAGTGACCCACAGTGTTTAGCTCCAGTCAAATGAAACTCATCCAAACTAGCAGTTATAGTGGCCAGTTTGAAGCAGAGCAACCGAAGAACCAATCCAGAGCAAGGCTGTTGAAGGTAACGCCTCTTCCCGTCCGCACCACTGGTTTATCAGGGAGCGGGCGCTTAGCAACGCTGTCAATCAAACCTGTTGCTAACGCTAGTGGGAGCGACTTTAGGGAAAGAAGGCGCCTGATTTGTCTGTTATTAATGTTCAGATCTTGATTTACAGGCAGAATAATGAAATTAAAAACCCAGGATCATACTGTATATACAGGCTATGATATGCATTGCCCCTTTAAATAAATAAACCAGAATCATTTTAGATTGTTTTTACACATGTGGTCCGTGTGTTGCGTAGTTTGACAAAGTGATGTAACGATGGTTTGTCTGTGTACAGGAGAGTCGGATCTACGCTGTGGCCAAGTCTGGGATGAGAGTGTCAGAGGCCAGTGCAGGAGCCAGAGGAAGAGGTCTGTTTGTCTCTAAATGCCACGAATGTTACTATGACTGCTACTGCTACTACTACTAGTACTACTACTACTATACTACTACTAACACCACTACCACTACTACTACTGTTTTCAATCACACTGCGCCCGTTCTTGGACCTAGTGCTGCGTCTGTGGTAGAAGAAGTACTCAGTTTTATTACTTAAGTAAAAATACAGATACCAGAGCAAAGCATACTCAAGTAAAAGTAACAAAGATGATGGAGAGAAAGAGACAGAGAGAAAGGATAGAGAGGTAGAAGGAAGAAAGGGGCTAGACTGGAGGCAGATGGGTGAGAATGAAAGGAGAGGGGGTAGAGGAAGAGAGAGAGAGTTAAAGAGGAGAGGAAAAGTAGAGAGAGAAAAGAAAGCGTGAAGAGTGAGGAGAGAGAGAAAGGAGAGAAAGAAATGAAAGAAAGAGAGGAAGCGCAGAAGAAGAGAAGAGACAGGAAAAAAGGGGGAGAGAGAGAGTAGAGAGTGAGAAGAAAGAGAAGAGAGAGAGGAAAGAAAGAGAAGGCAAGACAAAGAGAAAGAAAGAGAGGGCAAGACAAAGAGAAAGAAAGAGAGCGAGGGGAGAGATGATGAAGAAAAGAGAGGGGGCAAGGACAAAGAGAGAGAGAGGGAAAAGGAAAGAGAAGGAGAGAGAGTGTTACAAAGAGAAAAGGAAAGAAAGGGGGCTAGACTGGATGCAGACGGGTGAGAATGAAAGGAGAGGAGGTAGAGGAAGGGAGATGGAGACAAAGAAAGAGAGTTAAAGAGGAGAGGAAAAGTAGAGAAAAGAGGAGAAATGGAAGAGAGAGAGAGAGAAGGAGAAAGAGTGGGGAGGAGGAAGGAAAAGGGGAGCAAACGAAAGATACTAGACAAATAAGAGAAAGAGGGAGGGAAAGAGAGGATGGAGAGAGAAAAGAGAAGGAGAGAAGGAGACTGAATAAAATGGGGATTGACAGAAGCAGAGAGAGCTATGGCAGGGATAGAGAGAGAGATGGAGTGATATTTCCTGCGTTCTGGTCTGGATTAGCTCAGAGCAGACGCAGCACTTTTCAAACCGCCACGTGAAACATATGCATCTAATTACTCACTTAAGACCAGAAGTACAGGCTGCTTTAATTTGAAGAGGTCCACCTTCAAAATAAAATCTTCACTGTGACACATTTTAATCTCCATGGAAACACAGTCTAGTTCAATGAGTCCCAAACTTTTGAGGCCGGGACCCCTCAAAAAATATGCAACCAACCCAGGACCCCCACTGCAAAATAAAAATGATATCTGTAGTAATTTAAAGTTGTAAAACATTTAGAAGTGAACCAAAACAAAAATGGCGGCACCAAACGAACCAAAACAAAGATGGCGGCACCAACAGATGAACTTCATCCTATTTTAGCGTCAATCAAGACCATTTTGTTTGTGAAAATTGTGCATTTTTGGAGGGAAAGATGTCTTCTCTCTCAGCTGGATGTAACAAAATTTAAATTTGTCATCTTGTTCCGCTGCTGTGACACTTCGACCAAGTAGATTCAAATAAACGTCATGTCGTTCTGCATTTTCTGATCACTTTCAATGAGAGCCATTCCAGATAAATGTGTAGAACTCCAGGAACTTCAGGGCTACACATCTCAGTCTGGAGTGAGAGGGGTTAACATAACATAACATTAACTATATATAGTTTTTCATAGATTTTTCTTTTAATTTCTGATTTCAACGTTAATTTCATTTCTACTTCCTGTTTGTGCCAGGCTTACCTCAGTATCCAACCACAGGCCCCTTCTCTCAGCTCATCTATAAAAACATCAGTGTTCCTGTCTACACCACACTCAAAGGGGTAAAATAAAACAACATAACTTTTACTATTTATAATTATGGTACTTGAAATTTTAAAATAATTAATGTGTTTTTGTGTGTTAGAAAGCCACTCAGATCAGCAGTGTTCCCCTCCCTGATGATGACTCGGGTTCAGAGGACGACAGCAGCTCTTTGGCGTCTTTAAGAACCTCCATTTTGAATCTGGACAAAAAGGGGAGTGTCCCGGGCAGCCCACGAGCGGTCAAGAGAGGTCAGATATGGAGTTTGTTCATCGTGTCTACTTAAAGGGCCCATATTGGACTACGTTATAATGCTGTTTGCTTATCATAAACATACCTGGAGTTGTGTTTTGTTTGTTCACTAGGTCTCTGAAAAAAACATAATATGTGTTTTTGAAATAAGTCTTATTTTCAGGCGTGTCCATGTCGTCGATCAGCTCAGAGAGTGACTACGCCATCCCTCCAGACGCCTACTCTCTGGACAGTGACTACTCTGAGCCTGAACACAAAGTACAGAGGACCTCTGCCTACTCCTGCGAGAGCGTCGGGCCGGTCAGAACCACATTAAGTGAAAAAAAATGAAATAAATTTAAAAATTAAAAAAAGATTAATTAATAAAAAATAAATGAATAAATACAATAAAATAAAATAAAATTATTATCAATGAAAAATAAATAAATATACAAAATATATTAATTTAATTTTAAAATGTAAGTTTAAAAAAATAATAATAAAATAAAAATAAATAGGCTTTGTTCACAGTCTGGAATTTAGTTACATATTTCCCTTTACCTCAGCATTTAAAGCCAGACAGATAAATACTATACTAATCTCTCTCTCAAATCCACAAATGTTGAACTTTCTCATTATTAGTTTGGGATTAACTCCACAAACTTGTCATATTATGTCTTAAAGTCCTTTTTACAACACTTACGTGTTTGGTGTTGAAATGGCATCACTTTCTGAACTCTGTATTTATAACTGCCAAAACTTGGATGGAAGTCTTTCTAAATCAAATCTCTATCTCATCTTTTACATAGGAGACACTGGAGAAGTCGGGGTACCTGCTGAAGATGGGCGCTCAGGTGAAAGCTTGGAAGCGACGTTGGTTTGTCCTCAGAAATGGAGAAATCCTTTACTACAAGTCTCCTGTGAGTCTCTATAAAGCTCGATACAACTGCTGTCTAATCACACTACAGATCTGTAACACTCCCAGGGCAGAGGCAAGGAAAGGTGTAAGTATGGTTTAGACCAGAAGAAAACAAAAGTGATCCCAGGACTTTTACACTTAGCGCTTTAGCGTATCAGTGATCAGCACCATAGATGTTTATATAAATGGACATAGCTAACCCGCTAGCCGCCACGTTGCAAATAGGAAGTGATCATGGGTGCACTTCCGACTCCATCGACTCTGGCTCCAATTCAAAGACATAAGGTTTTATTTGAGCGCTATAGACTGGAATTTCAACCCATATGTGTTTGGGAAAATAATCCAAATCGGCCCCAAAGTATCAGCACAATTTATCAGCCAGCTCTAGGTTCTCAAACATGGGAAAAAAAAGTACCATTTTTGTTTCTCTCTACTTACCAGACTATGACTTCTTTGTATGACTTGTTGAGTAATTTACTTTTAAATACTTTTCAGAGTGATGTCATCAGGAAGCCTCAGGGTCAGATTGAGCTGAACTCGTCCTGCCGCATCATCAGAGGGGAGGGCGCACAGACTTTTCAGGTGAGGAGATTCTCTCATTTACACTACAGCACCATTGGTGAGATCTGAGTCTCATTGAGTCTGTAGAAGGAGGTGAGGAGGAAGCAGCCATTTTATCTGTGAGTCCAGTGGGGCTTAAAGGTTCTGTATTACACTAAATGGACTCATGTAGCTTTAAGTCATGTTCTAATGCTGTTACCTCCTCAAAAACAGACCTGGAGTTGTGTTTTGTTTCATTCACATGTTTGAATAACCCTTTATTATTAGTCTGTAACATCTCCAAAGCTCAAAATGCTCTGTTCCACCTTGTGATGTCATGAAATGGTAGTTTTCAAGTTAACAGCTCCTTTTATCTTTAGTTCAGTAGAGATTAGCTTTCTCTGTAATGTTCCATAGTACGACACTAAACTACTCCACGGAAACAAAGCTACTGGTCAGCTCTCCAGAGAGGCGACCCTGGTTTTCAATGTTATTTTTGAACAAAAGATAGTCCAATGACGTTCATCTGGTCTTTTATTTATTCTTTTTCCAGACCGAAGTTTAGTTTGTTTTCATACCGGACAGTTTCGAATGTTCACTAGCGCCATCTACAGTCTGAGTTCTTCAGGACAGTATCCCCAGTGTGTGAGAGTAAAAAAAGTCCTTTGAAATACGGAAACATAGTCACGGGACTATAAACAGGGACGAGGGGCCTTTATACTGTCACACACCTGGGATCAGCTGACCAGATACATCACAGCAACATGTGACTACTCAGATGCTCTAGTGAGGCGTCCAAGCTGTCTTCTCTCTCGCCCCTCTCTTATTCTCCTCTCTTCTATCTTTCTTTCTTCCTCCTCTCCTCTCCCTCCCCTCTCGTCCCTCTTCCACCTCTTCTCGCTCTTCTTTCCACCCTCTCCTTTTTCTCTCCTCTACTTCCTCCCTCCCCTCTTCCCCCTCTTGTCTCTCCCCCTCTCCTCTCCCCTTCCTCCTCCTCTCCTATCCTCTTCTCTCTCCCCCCCTCCCCCTCTCATCTGTCCCCCTCTCTCCACTCTTCCTGCTCTTCATTCGTCCCTCTCCTATTCATCTCCTCTGCCCCCCTCTCTTCCCCTCTCCTCTCCCTCTCCTCTTTCCCCCTCTTTTCCCCATTTTCTCTTCCTCCAGCCCTCTTCTCTCATCCCCCTCTCCCTCTTCACCCTCTTCTTTCTTCTGTCCCCTCCTCCACTCCTCTCAGCCCACTTCCCTCTCTTCTTTCCTCCCTCTCCTTCCCCTCTCCTCTCCTCTTCCCTCTCTCCTCTCTTCTGTCCCTCTTCTCCTCCCCCTCTCATCCCCCTGTCCTGTCCTCCTCCCCCTCTCCTGTCCTCCTCCCCCTCTCCTCTCCTCCTCTTCCCTCTCTCCTCTCTCCTTTCCTCCCTCTCCTCCCCCTCTCCTCCCCCTCTCCTCCCCCTCTCCTCCCCCTCTTCCCTCTCTCCTCTCTTCTTTCCACATGACACATGACCACTCTGAGGCACTAGTGAGCAGTCCAAACAGTCAGGTATGAAAACAAACTAAACTTTGATCAGCATTTATTAAAATAAATGTAAGATAGATATGTTTAATGCCATACAGTAAAACCTAACATCTCCATAGTGACAAGAAGACCCATTAAAAAAAGGTTACATAGTGTAGCTTTACATAACAGAGTAAATATAATTAATTTCCTCCCGCTCTTGTAGCTGATCACAGAGAAGAAGACGATTTACCTGACAGCAGACTCTCCAAACATCCTGGAGGAATGGATCAGGGTCCTCCAGAACCTTCTGAGGGTCCAGACCTGCTCCTCGCTCAGTGTCCTGACCAGAGCCAAGCCCACGGCCCGAGGCTGGTTGACCAAGGTCAGACCCACACCCACAGATGTCCACATGGGTTGGTTTATCAATATAGTAAAAGCCAAAACTGGACAGAAAGTTGTAGGAGTGAAGAGGTTTTGCTGCTCATCCAAGCCGCTTCTTCAGTTCTCAGTGTAGATGACTATACCAGGGCTGTTGTCGATTCAAGAGATGCCTTGTTGTTTTCTTGGTTGAATAAAAAGGGGACATGGCAAAACTCTTAAATCTATTATGTATGTCTGAGTATCTGACCCAAATTGCACTCACAAGACTACACCTGCAGGGGGAGTTCATGCAAAAACTACTATTTATGCAAAAAGGTACTAGGAAACAATATATTTATATAAAGACAGATGCCTGCACCGCCAGTTTAGCAGGGAGCGCTTAGCAACGCTAACAATCAAACCTGTTGCTAACGCTAGCGACCTCGAGGAAAGAAGGCAGCTGAACCCAGGATCATGTAGAGCAGGTTAATATGAACATTTCAAGACCAAAATGATGAGTCTGACAGGTGAGGTTACAGAGAGAGGGGACACAGTTTTTCAATAAAAAGTGAATTGGAGCCAGAGTCGATGGAGCTGGAACCGCGCTTATGATCACTTCCTGTTTGGAATGCAGCGGCTAGCAGGTTAACTATGTCCATTTATGTATACAGTCTGTGGTCCATACATCCATTTTCTTCCGCTTCATCCGGGGCCGGGTTGCAGAGGCAGCTGTCCACCTGCATTGTAAACAGTGTTGGTGAAGCACTGCTTCCCCCTCCTGAGGCATTGGACAGTGTCCAGAATTTCTATGAGGCCTTCCGATAGTCCTCCTCCATGGCCTCCCCTCTGTGACTGCACGGGCTGCGGCATGCTTGGTCTGATGGTACCTAGTGGTATTGGGAAGAGTCTGTGGTTGAGACTTTAATTAAAAAAGGGGCTGAAACTTGGAGTAGCTCTCTGGGGGACCCTCAAATCCCATCCCTTTAAATCCCTTCCCTTTAAAACCCTTCCCTTTAAAGCTCCTCTTTCAGTTGGAGTGTGACCCCTCCCCCTGTTCTCTCTTTACAAAACCTCTTTCACGTCAGGACACGGTTTAAACCTCCAGGTTCAGGAATGTTCACATGCCCCCCCACCCCCCTGCTCTCCCTTTACCTCCCCCACTCATTCATTTCTAACTCTCCTCTCCACCCTCTTTTTTCCTCTTTTCTCCTGTCCTTCCTCCCTCTACCTCTCCTCCTCTTTCCCTGTCTCATCTCCCTCCATTTCCTCCCTCTCCTTCCACTCTCTTCTGTCCCCTGTTCTCTCCTCTTTTCCCCTGCCTTTCTCTTCTCCATCTCTCTTCTCCTCCCTCGCTCCTCTCCCAGCCTTTCCTGCCCTTCTCCTTCCCCTCTTATCCTTCTCTCCTCTCTTCCCCCTCTCCTCTCCCTCACTACTCATTGCCCTCTCCTCTCCCCCTTCTTCTCCCCTCTTTTCCCTCTCCTCCTCCCCCTCTCCTCTTCCCCCTCTCCTCTCCTCCTCTCCTTCTCCTCTCCCTCCTCTCCTCTTCCCCCTTTCCTCCTCCCCATCTCTTCTCCCCTCTTCTCCTCCCCTTCTCCTCGTCCCCTGCTTTCCTCTCTTCTCTCTTCTTCTTTTATTCCCCACTCTTAAGTTGGTAAACTAAACTGCACATCCGACAGGCTTGACTGATGTGGACTGACAGATGACTGACACACACACATAGACACACGCACACACACACACACACAAACACATCGACACACACACACACAGACAGCTGGTTTATTGCTGGTCGTGCTGTTAACGATGATGTCATCTTTCTGTAAAACATGTTCAAACATTCTCAAACGCACAGGAACTAAAAACACACTGCACAAATGTGAACTCTGCATGTGTGTTTTTTGTAATTCACATTTACAATATTCAGTTTAATTTGACTAGTATTCATTAAGATGAGGTATAAACGTATAAGGTATAAATCCTCTTGACATATACAAGTTCTATTTGTGCTTAGACCTCAGTAGTGGTCAGTAATGCCATGAGGGAACTGTATCATTGGTTTGTTAAAGGGACACTGTGTAACTTTTCTGGTGGGAGTGCTGTTTGTATCCATGGAGATGTTATTATTTCAGCTTTAACTCTACAGTATAGCATTATTTCATTATGGGTGCTTTTACAGTTGCTCGAAAATACGTTGAAAAAGATGCATTCTTATTGTGAATGCGCTCGCCTCTCCACAGATCTAACCAGCAACTTGACCCTGGCGGCGGTCGACCTTCTTGTCTCCATGTCGATACATAAGATTAAGGCCATACTGTGGAACTTTCTTCTCAAAGAAATCACATCTTTATATAGATTACCTGTTTACCTCTGCCAGAAAAGTTGCGTACCTTTATTAAAAAGACTAGACACACAGGTGATGAAGAAGAGGAGTCGGAATGGCTGAAGAGGCTCATAGTTATGCTGCTGTGGTGAAAAATGTTTGGGGGAGGGTTAGGATACGCAGGTAACAAAGTGATTTCTGTTTGTTGCAGGTCAAACATGGGCACTCGAAGCTGGTGTGGTGTGCGTTAGTTGGAAAGGTTTTGTACTACTATCGAAGCAAGGAAGATAAGGTTTGTATGGAGCGGTCAAGATGATCACTGCATCCACTTTATTTACTTTATTCACTTATCATTCAATACATAACACCTGGAACAGACATTTTTGGGGTCAGTGTTTTTCTAGAGTACTTTTTTCTTTGTACTAGTGGGATTTTTTGCATGATATTTTTGTAATATGATCAATTTTGAGCTATACAAGTTTAAATTATGACCTAAAACTATACAATCGAATTTTTAAGGTGTTTCTTTCTGCTCATGTTTTATTAATAATACAGTGGTCCCTCGTTTATCATGGGGGTTACGTTCTAAAAATAACCTGTAAAAGGAGAAATCTGCTAAGTAGTCAGCTTTATTTTTTACAATTATTATATGTTTTGCAGCTGTAAAACCCCTCACCCCTCTAATTTGTCTGTTATTAATGTTCATCTCTTGATTTACGAACACAATAGTGCAATAAAAACACCAGGATCATGTAGAGCTTCAGCCAGAGCAGTGCCTACAGTTAGCGTCACACCCACAGGGAATGTTGATGACATCAGCAGTAAAGTATCAATACATTCTTCACCTCCTCCTGCTTCTTGTTGTTCTTTTTGGTGTATTCTAGTATTTTAAAATCTCTGCTCCATCTCTCTAGCTCCCCCTGGGTCAGCTGCAGGTCCGTGACACTTCAGTTCAGGAAGTAGATCGGTCATGTGACTCTGATGAAGACTACGAGGCCGGAGGAAGAGGCTTCATCTCGTCTCACTGCACTTTAGTGATCCAGCCTCCAGAACAGAGCCCCACCTACCTGCTCATCGGGACCAATCAGGAGAAGGTACACTACCGAGACCATAATTTACGGCAGAGAAAGGGACAAACACACCGTAGAGAGACTGAATTCTGATTTTAAATATGTTTGAGGGATGAGAGGACAGAAGAGGGGGAAGAGAGGGAGGACAGAAGGGAGAGGAGAGAGGAATGAGAGGGGGAAGAGGAGAGAGGAAGGAGAGGGGGGAGAGGAGAGAGGGAGGAGATGGGGAAGAGATAAGAGGGAGGAGAGGGAGAAGAGGACAAAGGGAATCAAATGAAGCTCATCAAGGCTAGCAGTTATAAGGGCCAATTTGGAGCAGAGTTGTATATCAGGAAGTCTGACCACAAGTATCATAGCAACCAAAGAACCAATCTGGAGTGAGGCTGTTGAAGGTAACGCCCCTGTCCACCCACACCACTGGTTTAGCAGGGAGCAGGCGCTTAGGAACGTTGTTCAAATCTGTTGCTAATGCTAGCTGGAGTGACCTGGTGGAAAGAAGGCGCTTGATTTGTCTGTTATTAATGTTCATATTTTAAGACCAAAATGGCGAGTTACAGAGAGAGGGTCCACAGTTTTTCAATGTAAAGTGAATTGGGAATTGGAGTCGATGTAGCTGGAAGTGTGTCCATGATCACTTTCTGTTTGGAATTCAGCAGTCAGCTATATCCATTTATATATACAGTCTATGGTTAAAATGGTGACTTAGTTAGTGGGGTGTGAGGGAATAAAATGATATCGCTTGAGTGTTTAAAATGTATTCTAATAAGCAAAATTTTAACCCAATGCTGAACAGTGGAGGAGGACACCACGTATACAGGACAGGATTTTTTTTAGTTTTTTTTTAGGAGTATTTATATTTAAAATTAAATTCAAAACTAGACTAACATAAGTTTGTAATGTTTTGTCTTCATTCTCCTCAGGACACTTGGCTTTACCACCTGAGTGTAGCGGCTGGCAGCAGCGCCAACCTCCGAGTGGGAACAGAGTACGAACAACTCATTGGAAAACTCCTGGACGAGGACGGAGACCCAGGTATATCACTATTGTCCATCCATTTTCTTCTGCTTATCCGGGACCAGGTCATGGGGGCAGCAGTCTGAGCTGGGACTCCCAGACGTGCTCTAGCTCCTCCAGTCGAGAGACATAGTCCCTCCAGCGTGTCCTGGGTCTTTCCCGGGACGTCCTCCTGGTGGGACATCCCCGGAACACCTCTCTAGGAAGGCGTCCAGGGGGCATCATGAAAACCGCACTGCTCCTCTTGAATCTGAGGTTCGACTATCGGTCAGATTCTCCTCTCCAGTACTCTGGAATACATCTTACCGAGAAGGCTGAGTCCGCCTCTGGGTCCCCAGTCTCTGCTTCCTCATCAGAAGACATTACGGTGGGATTGCGGAGAACCTCAAACCATTCCTTCCACTGTCCGACAACAACCCCATCTCTTCACCCGCACTGTATTGTGGTGAAGTGTTAGTGAAGCACTGCTTCCTCCTCCTGAGGCATCGGGCGGGTCACCAGAATTTCTTTGAGGCCATCCGATAGTCCTCCTCCATAGCCATCCCAAACTCCTCCCAACCCCAAGTTTTTGCCTCGGCGACCACATTCCACGTCCCCAGAGCCAGTTTCTATGGCCAAAGATCCGGCCGTCAAGGTCCCCGCCTTCGACTGCTGGCCAGATCTCTTTGCACCCGCCCCTCACGGATCCTCCCGCAAGTGGTGGGTCCACAGGAGGACGGCCCCACGAACTCCACTCCAAATTAGCCCCTATAACTGCTCTAGCCTCGATGAGCTTCATTTGACTGGAGCTGAACGCTGTGGGTGACGTCACGCTCATTTAGTTTATACTCATGACGTTTTTTATGGGCTCAAAGATAAACATGATTCAGCACATCACAATGTTAACCTCAGAGGCATTTGGGTATGAAGTTATTTTTATGGGAATTTCATAACTAGGTCAACAACTGGTCACAACAGTCCTGTCTCAGATATAATAAGATATAAGATATATTTAGTCACCATCAGCCAAAATGAAACAACTAAACTAGGACAGAACTAAAACTTCACCACATCAAAAAGGCAACCAGGACTAAACTTAAGACTTAAACAAAAATAACAGAGAGCAAACACAATATGGATTAAGTCATATTTTGAATTTAGAGGAGTGTAACAAGTAAAAGCCTTTATATCCCCACTGACAACTGCTGCCTCACACATTTATAGCCACTTGTATAATTAGCAAAGGAGCTAACACTGCGCTAGCCCCTGCATGTAAATAAACACAGATTTTCTCAGTAGCACGTAGTATGTTATTTTGATCCGTGCAGTCTGGGGGCGCTAATCCTCTTTGCAGACACTGTTTATGGGGCTATGCATTCGTTTGGTCTTTGAAATATAATCCTGTGTTTTTCTACTAATGCAGGTGTGTGTATATATATATATACATCTTGTGAATGTTGTTTATTCCTGCCGTGTTGAATTTCCCTTCCCAGAATCCCCTTTGTGGAGGAGTGGGGCCCTGAGCTTCTGTAAAGATGGTTTGAGAGGACCACTAACCACTCTGCCATCGGAGGCCCTGCAGACAGAAGCCATCAAACTGTTTAAGGTTAGTTTAACTGTAAATGTAACAGATGTGATTTTGAATTGGGTTTTTTGCATTATATGTTCATACTGGGATCATAAAACAACAGCTGGGCCAAATATAGACTTGTACATGGAGTTGTGTTTTGTTTCATTCACACATGTTTGAGTAACACTTTATTATTAGTCTGTCTACATCTCCGAAGCTCAAAATGCTCTGTTCCACCTTGTGATGTCATCAAGTGGTAGTTTTCAAGTGAACAGCTCCTTTTACCTTTAGTTTGGTAGAGACTGGAGGGAGAAAGGGAGAGAGAGAGGGGAGAGAGAGGGAGGGAGGAAGTGATAGACAGGGAGGGAGAAAGAGAGAAGGGTTGCAGAGAGAGGGGGAGAGAGGGGGAGAGAGGGGGAGAGGGGGCAAGAGATAGAGGGAGAGAAAGACAGAGAGAGGTAGAAAGAAAGAAAGCGAGGGCGAAGGCAGAGGGAGGAAGACAGAGAGCAGAGAGGGAGAGAGAGAGAGGGGGCGAGGGGGGTGTTTTGTGACATTGTAAAAAAAAAAGAGGATAGTTTTCCAGTCTTTCATCTACCCACTCAGATCCCTCCTTCACGCTCCACAGGACTGTTCCCACGAGAGACACTGGAGAAGTCTGTTTTTCACTTTGGCCCAACACTTAGAGAGTGAGAAAGATGAATGTGTTTGTACCAAAGACTGTTTATATAAATGGACATAGCTGACCTGCTCCAAATAAGAAGTGATCATGTGCACACTTCTGACTCCCTCAGCTCTGGCTCCAATTCACTTTACATTGAAAAACTGTGTCCCCTCTCTCTGCAACTGCTGCTGTCAGACTCGTCATTTTGGTCTTAAAATGTTCGTATTAACCCGCTCTACATGATCCTGAGGTTTTTATTTCACTAACTTCAGCAACTCAGAGCTGAATCTTTAACCGCCCCCTCTCTCTTGTGCTCTCTCCCATCTCTTTTTGTCTCTCCCACTCTCTCCTGCTCTTTCTTTCTCCCTCCCTCTCCTTCATTCTCTCTCCTTGTCACCCTCTCTTTCTCTCTCTCGCTCTCCTTTTCTCTTTCTCCCTCCCTCTCCCTCCTTCTCTCCCTCTCTCTCCCCCTCTCTCTTTCTCTCTGTCTCCCTCTTTCTTTCTTTCTCTCTCTCTCTCTCTCTTTCTCCCTCTCTCTGTCTCTCGTTCCCTCTCTCTCCCTCCTTCTCCCCCTCTCTCTCCCTTGTTCTCTCCCTCTCTCCCTCTTTCTTTCTCCCCCTCCCTCCTCAGTCATGTCAGTTGTTCATAAACGTGCTGGTGGAGTCTCCCTCAGTGGACTACCACACGTCCCTGGCCCAGAATGCATTGCAGGTGTGTCTGACCCACCCGGAGCTGCAGAATGAGATGTACTGTCAGCTGATCAAACAGACCAACCGCCGCACGCCGCACAGCTACGCCCTCACGCAGGTCGAGAAACATTTTCAACCTTTTTCTTCTTTATTTCAAAATCATAAAAAAAAATAAAGAAAAAGAAAGAAAAACATATATTACGGTAATTTTAAAATAGAAGGAAAAGATCATTTTTATTTGGACCAAAGTTAAGGTTAAAGTAGCAATATATAAATATTCAGGTGCCAAACCATTTGTGCGACATTTGTTTGTTTCCATGGAGATGTCATCGCTTTGTCTGGAATATTCCAAAGTATGGCATTATAGGTCTTACATTACGCAAAATCAACACTTGTGAAGTTTTAGCTGTGTTCTAATGCCATAACCTCCTCAAAAACGGACCTGGAGTTGTGTTTTGTTTCATTCACATGTTTGAGTAACACTTTGTATCAGTCTGTAACATCTCCAAAGCTCAAAATGCGACGTTCCACCTTGTGATGTCATCAAGTGGTAGTTTTCAAGTTAACAGCTCCTTTTACATTTAGTTCAGTAGAGATTGAGAGTGGAGCACTTCCTGTATCACCACATGATGACATCACAAGGTGGAACAGTGTTTTCAGTTTGAGAGAAGAACTCAGCCTAAATATGCAGGATTTGTGAGTTAAACATGTGTGAATGAAACAAAACACAACTCCAGGTCTGTTTGTGATGAGGAAACAACATTAGGATAGTGTCATATGGCCCCTTTAAACATAGTTACTCACTCCTTTGTCTCCATGGAGATAGGCAAAGCAGTAATATGTCCATGGAGACAAGCAGGTGACTTACCTTCTAGCGGAAATGTTACGTAATGCACCTTTTCTTTTATATATCCTTTATTAGTGCCTCAGCAGATGATGTTTTGACATTTTAGCAAAATACTGAATCACAGTACTAACATCTGGCTCTTAAATTGGCTCCACAAAGATTCTCAGGGTCCCCCAGAGATTTCTTAAAATGAAAAATTGGACTTAGACTACATCTGTCAAAGGTACGACTGCAAAATATTCCCTGGAGTGGACACAGCTTGTGACCACTGTGGGCAGGACCAAGCTGCACTTGCCTAAACCTTTTGGAGTTGTCCAAAAATATCCTTATGTTTGTCAGTTACGGTTTGGTGTTTCCCCATTACTTCTGTAAAATTATTGCCTTGAAGACTTATTGGAATTGGAAACAAAAAAAAAAACAAAAAAAACTCCAACTTACACTAATCTATTGTAAGACACAATGAAACATGAAAAAACACTAGAAAAAAATAAATGTGAACTTAGAGGAAAAATTGATATTTTTCTCTTGACATGGGATGTGTTTCTGGAGTACTTTGACAAACACATGAATATGCAAGCATGTGTGTACTTATTTTGTATTTAATTATTTATATTTTATCATTTTTATTTAATTACTTTTATTTAATCATGTTTATTTAATTATTTGTATTATATAAATTTTTATTTAATTACTTTTATTTAATTATTTAGTTTTAATTATTGTATTTATTTGTATTTAATTATTTTTATTTTATTATTTGTCCGTTGTCTTATTTATTTATTTTTTATATTTAAAAATGTATATATTGATTTGATCATTGCTTATTATTTTACTTTTTTCTGTTACGCTATATTGATAACACAAGTATAAGGTTATTACCAACTATAATGCTCACTCTAGGGGGCGCTGAGAGACAAAGTTTGTGAATTTGGGTTATTGGATTATCTCTTTTCATACTCTTTCTACATCTGTGTGTATTCAGTCAAATGTATGGCATTGGTTTGACTATATGTGAGGAGTAGAGTGATGACATGGTATCATTTAAAGCTGACTTACGGAACATTTTGCCCTCTCTTGCTCTAGTGCTGGCAGCTGTTGTCTCTGTGTGTGGCTCTGTTCCTGCCTCAGCATCACTTCCTCTGGTATCTCAGACAGTACCTGCAGCGGCATGCAGATCCACGGTGAGGGCATCAGGTTTATCTGTGTTGTTTTTCATCTTTATTTGAGGAATTCAAAGGGCAAAGGTTGTGTTCATGATATTTACTCCAAAAAACTGAACAAAATCTAGAGACAGACAAATCAGGCGCCTTCTTTCCTTGAGGTCACTCCAGCTAGCGTTAGCAACAGGTTTGACTGACAGCGTTGCTAAGTGTCCGCTCCCTGCTAAACCAGTGGTGTGGGTGACACCAGTCACCCACAACACTGGTTTAGGGGCGTTACCATCAACAGCCTCGCTCCTGGTTGGCTCTTTGGTTGCTATGATACTCGCGGTCGGAACTCGGCTCTAAATTGGCCCCTATAACTGCTCTAGCCTTGATGAGCTTTATGTGACTGGAGCCGTGCGTTGTGGATGACGTCACATTCACTTATTCCACTTCTTTATACAGTCATTTTTATGATTTGTTTGAGTCTTGTGTTGTGTGTCCTTCCTTACACAGGAGTGAGGTGGGTAAATACGCCGTGTACTGTCAGAGGTCAATGGAGAGGACTCTACAGAACGGAGAGCGTGAGGCCAGACCTTCGAGGATGGAGCTCGTGTCTATTCTACTGAGGAACCCATATCACCACTCCCTGCCGTTCAGCATCCCCGTGCACTTCATGAACAACACCTACCAGGTTAGACCACAATCAGCCTTTACCATAACTTGTTTACTGCTATTAAAGGCGTGCTATGTAACTTGTCCGGATTAGGGTGTGCTACCTTGTTGCCTGGAATGTCGCTCTGTCGCTCTCCCTAGACTTTGGAACAAACTACCCCCTGATTTGCCACTATCACAGACTTTGGCCTGGCTTTTAACATTGTTCTTATATTGTGTCAGTTTTAATAGAAAGCCCTTTGGTCACCTTGAATGTTGTAAAGGCCTCTTTAAGTAAAGTTTGATTGATTGATTGATATATCGATGTTCCACAGACATTAAACGTAGTATCTGCCATATTCATTTAGTAGCCTTGTCACACATTTTGAAGTTCGATATATCACTGAAATAAATATAGACGATAAATGATATGATAATATTGAAAATCATTTCTATCACTGACACAAAAAGCCAAAAGTGTAATTATTCCCAAAAAAGCTGCAGTAAATAAACAGCAGAATGAAACAGTTTGCATCTGTAATGAGTCAGAGACTTTATTCATTCAACTCTCCACAGCTCAAGTCCAATCATAGAACAGCAAAAAGGAGACCGATGGACAATGGTCTACAGTCCCTTAGCCAATCAGGACGCAGAACACAATGCACGCTCATACACTGTAAAAAAAAGTCTGCAAAATTGCACAAAAGAAATCTGTGAAACAGCAAAACCGTTAAAGATGAATCTTAATATAGCGAGGGACAAGTGTATCACAATAACAATTAAAGATGCTGACAGTTTAAATATTTTATGAATATAAATAATTATAATTTTAATGTTATGAATAAGTGCCATGTTTAAGCAACTGTTATAGACTGGTGGTCTGTTATCTGTGAGAACAACTATGATCTAGCAGAGAACTTTATAGATAAGCAGGGCAATTATGTTACATGTTACATGTTCTGAAGGTGGTGGGCTTTGACGGTTCGACCACAGTGGAGGAATTCCTAAACACTTTAAACCAGAAGATTCTGATGAGGAAGCCTCAGCTTTCCGGGTTCTGCCTCTTCACTGACGATCCTTCAGGGAAAGATCTGGAACACTGTCTGCAGCCAACAGCCAAGGTACAGAGACAGAACAAATACACCAGCTGAAATGGATAACAGGGCGCAGGGTCTCATATGTGAATGTTTGTAACCTCTACTTGTCTGTATAGTTATAATCTCTGACACTCGTGGATGAATATGTTATAAGTTACACATTTTAAATCACAATATTAATCTAAAACCACTTAATAAAACAAACAATTCTGCTGACTTTTGCGTTACAAAAATTGCAGTGTCCAATTGGAGCTGACGTCGCCTTAAATGTCATGACAAGAAAGCGCCACATGCTGTCGGCGCCCCCTATGGACAGCTGCACATTCACATCCACAGTCCACTTCTTCATACAGTCTATGGTTGGGGGCTCTCACTGTTGTTGTGTCGTTGCAGATTTGTGATGTTATTTCCAAATGGGAGCAGGCCTTAAAGGAGCTACATCCAGGAAAGAATGAAGGAACTCGAATCGTCCGGTTAACTTATAAAAACAGGTATGAGACTCAGACGGTTTCAAAGGTATGAGGTCAAAACAGGAACGAGACTTTTGGATCATAATGATTTATCGCACGATTGAATAGCGAGAAACGGGACCACGTAGGATACACTGATGAGAAAACTGGAGGACGACATGAGGTCACAATTCTCAGCCCCTTTGTACTCCAGAGGCAGACGCTTGATTGCAGATAGGCTGGAGGTGGTACCAGAGTCTCCGTCCTGCTCCAGGCGAGGACACAGAAGGGACAGGGAAAGACAGAGGAACACAGTATTTTGACAGAGCTCAGAGAACACAAAAAAATACTAGTTCATTTTAAAAAGTTTGCAGTGGTCCCAAGTTATTCTTCACTTATCTTATGCATTCAGGACGTGAAGCTGGCAAATGGCATGCTAACGTGCACTTCCTGATTATCGAACAATAAAACGCTTCATAATTAGATGCAGACAGAACACAGTGGACTTATTTTGACCTCAAGATCTGCTTAAACAGTATATCTGTACTGGACACTTCGATCACAAACCAAAAAATGGGATTGGCACATGAGGCATCTTTTTATTATGGTCTGGTCTTTCAACATTAACATCTTTTAACATCCAGTGCTCAATACTGTACTTTGAAATCAATCTGGACATCTAATCTTAACTTAATCTGACAGAAGATGATTGGCTGTCTAGAGCTGTCTACAGATGTAAAAATTCAGTTAGTTAATTTTAAAGTTTTAAATCAATACTCTTGGACACCCTTATGGACTGAGACTGCTGGAAATGCTGCACTAAAGGAACTCGGACACATCTCCTCTGGGACTGTCTGCTGATTCAAAACTACTGGAGGAAGATTTATGTGTGTTTAAAAAACATCAGTGGAAACATCTGAGTTCACCCCTCAGCTCTGTGTTCTGAGTGACCCACAAATGACCACTCAAAGTCCATCTTCAGACTTCAAACCAGTGTTATGATTGGAAAACATAATAAAGAGACACTGGAAGGACCCAGAGGAACCAGCGTTTCATTTGTGCTTCACAGAACTGGCTGAAGCGGATGTCTTTTAATATGTAACAGTGGAGGAGGAAATAAAATCGTATCAAGTGTGGAGTAACTGTAAGGGAGTAACTTTAAGGAAAACAAAAAACAAAAAAAAGTAAAGTATTTCAGTGGGTCTCTGTAAAAACAAAAGAAAAAAATGTATTACTTTCTCCCTCCCTCTCATCCTTCCCTTTCTCCCTCCCATCTCTCCCTCCTCTTCTCTCCCCTCTTCTCTTCCTCCTCTTTCTTTCTGCTCTCTGCCTTCCCTCTCTTCCTCCTCTCCTCCTTCCCTCTTTTCCTTTCCTTTTTCCTGCTCATCCTTCCCTTTCTCCGTCCCATCTCTCCCTTCTCTTCTCCTTTTCCTATTATTATAATAATTATTATTAATAATAATAATAATGTTTTTTGTCTTTTCTTTCCTTTGTGTAATAATTATGTGTGGATATGTGCGTGTATATATGTGTATATATATATATATTTATGTGTGTATATATGTGTATATACGTGTGTGTATATATACTGGGTTGAGATGTTCAAATACTTGAGAAATAATTTTGTACATGGCATATCTTGTTCTGAATGTGTACTTTGCTTCTATCCAGGTTGTGTTTCCGCTCTCAGGTAAAAGGAGAGACAGAGCGAGAGCGCCTCCTTCTGGCCTATCAGGTGAACGACGAGGTTCAACAAGGACATTTCCCTGTGAACAAAGAGCTGGCTATGGAGGTCGCCACCCTCATGGCTCAGGTCAGTTACTACACAATATGGATCAGAGGTGGAACTTAACAAGTACAAGTAGTAAAGTACTGTACTCAAGACAAATCTTTAGGTAGCTATACTTTTGACTTTTACTTCACTACATTTGAGAGCAGTATCTGTACTTTCTACTGCACTACAGTTTTGAACAGGACTGAAAAGTAAAAAGTACTTTTCATCTGATTTGAGGGGTCATTTTTACCATTTTTGTGGAAACGTCCTGACTAAAGTTTTTGAGTTCAAGCTTTGGTTTTGAGCAAAATAAAAATGAGTACACAAAATTCATAAGAAAAAAGTAGAATTTGATTTGTATTGTTACTGTGACTAAAATATGTTTAATTTTAAATCAGAATCACTACATTTACACTTTAACAAATGAACACTTTTACGATTTATTCTTAAACTACATTTTAAACAAGTACTTTAATACTTTTACTTAAATAGATTTTTTTCATGCAATACTTTTACTTTTACTTGAGTAACTTTTTGCCTCCATATCTGTACTTTTACTTAAGTAACAAAACTGAGTACTTCATCCACCGCTGATATGGATATCAGTTAACATTTTCTTGTGTTGTAGGTTGAACATGGGGATCTAGAGCGCCCCCCGGTGTCTCCCTCTGGTTCTCCTCAGCTTAAGTCTCAGCTGATTCTGACTCAGGCTTTGGAGAAGTTTTACCCCAAAAGATACAGACAGGACCTGAGTGCCGAGCAGCTCAGGTCAGCCATTTATTTATGCTTTGTTATGAGAAACATGTGGATTATAACATGGATTGGTATTGTAACTCTTGGGTCATTTGTAAAATAGTAGTAAAAGCCATAAGTAAAATCTGTCACTGGACAAAAAGTTGCACGAGTGAAGACGTTTCGTTAATCATACAAGCTGCTTTTTCAGTTGGCAAGAGCTCCTCTGGTCCCAGTCTGCTGTGCATCTCCATCTCAAAGACTCTAACCACTCCTTTGAAGAGAGTGAAGTTCAGATCTGAGCCAGAGAAAAGAAATGGTTTGAGGCGGGAGTTAAGGAAGATATTTTTGTTAGGAAAGACAATCCTTCCTTAAACAGAAATGGGGGCCTGAGACATCATCTATCCCCCATCTATAACTCCATCCTCAGACCCAAAACAAACAAAGGAAACAAAGAGAACAATAGAGCAAGCCAGGATGTTAATAGGTGTGAAAAATGCCCAGAGGTGTATGAATATGCTAAGTATGATTAAGGCAATAGACATAGCTACAAACATAAACTGTAAACAACAGCTGTTTACAGTTTATGTTTGTTTGCTCCTCCCTTCACACAGATATAAGGAAGTGCCAGCAGTAATCTGACCAGAACTGAACAAATGTCTTGGATGAGCAGCCAAATATCTTCACTTCAACTTTTTGTCCAGTGACAGATTTGACTTTTGGATGTTACTATGGTAACAACCAATACTATGGTATTGTTTTTGGAATCGATTTCTATCATTTTGTACTTATTGTGAAACCCGTCATACCCCCATCCTCAAGAGACTGGTGACAAGAACAGTATGTTAAGACTAAAACACTGCGCACACTCTTTTTTTCCTTCTTAGGCCTGTAATATTTAACCAACAAATGATTTAGATACTTCAGTACATGCATTAATCATCCATTTCACTCCTGATGATTGTAAAATACTGTTGTAGCCACAGTAGCTGACAGAAGCGAGGCTGCCAATCTGCACTCTAGGTCCTTCTGGCCCGATCTCATCTGATCTCAGGAGATAATCAAGGCCGGGCCTGGGCAGGACTTGGATGGAAGACCGCAGGGAATATAGGTGCCACAGGGGGGCAGCACTGGCTCTACTGGAACTGATGTAGTGTCCTTAGGCAAGACACTGTATTCCCTGTGGTCCAAGTCCTGCCCAGGCCCAGCCCTGATTATCTCCTGAGATCAGATTAGTTCCAGTAGGACCTGAGTGTTCATTAGCTCACATTTTAGAGCTGCTCTTTATACATTACAGAGGTTAAGTATCATCAATAATGTTACCTACAGAAAGTTTTCTTCTTGTAAATGAAATAAAGTAAATGATGGACAGAAACTGAACAGAAATAAATATATCAAATAAACAAAGGTTATTATTGATCCTCATTTTACACATGGAAATTAGATAAAGATATACAAGAAATAAAGACAGTCCTCTTCCTCCTCCACTCTCTCCGCCATCCTCTCTTCCTCCTTTCTTCCTCTTCCTCTTTTCCTCCTCTCATCCTTCTCTCTTCCTCCTCTCCTCCCACAGAGACCTGTCCGAGGGCTTTTCGTGTAAGTGGTTGCTTCTTCGCGGCTGCAGTTCGTCTGAGTGTGTGCGGATTTACCTCACTGTGGCTAGAAAATGGCCGCTGTTCGGCGCCAAGCTCTTCTCTGCAAAGGTAACGCAGCCACCATTTTGAGAACGTTTCACCTCCAAAGAGATCTTATTTTGTTTTGCATTTTTTACATTCAGTCCCAGGGCTCTATGGGATTTCTGTCTGGTTTCAAGATGATACAACTTGGAACTAAAAATAAATGTTTATAGGTGCCATTTTGAGAACTTTCCACCATTCGAAAGATGTAACTCCTGGAGAGTGCAGATTCCTTGACTTTTTATGTTTAATCCTGTAAACTATATGCCAGTTCAATACTCAATATATTTGTCACGACCATAGACTGTATATATAAATGGACATAGCTAACCCACTAGCCGCCACGTTCTAAACAGGAAGTGAACATGGGTGGCTCCAATTCACTTTCTATGTAAAAACTGTGTCCCCTCTCTCTGTAACTGCTGCTGTCAGACTCGTCATTTTGGTCTTAAATGTTCGTATTAATCCACTCTACACGATCCTGGGGTTTTTATTATTGTTTTGTGTTATGATGAACATAAATCTAATCTCAAACTGAATATGTTGTACTGTTTACTTTCAGCCACTGCCCCCTAGTGTCGTGGAGCAGACTCAGGTTTGGCTGGCGGTCAATGAAGATGGACTGTGTATACTGGACTTGACAATGGTGAGTTGTAAAGATATTTTTTTAGAGTAATCAAAAACATAAATGAATGAAAGGAACAAGTAGAGACTAGAACCATGTTCAACGTTTCAATCATAAAAAAAGGAACACGTTTATACATGCCCGTTAGAGTTTGGGAATTCAATATATGTTTCCTGGTTGAACTAGTATGGATTTACTTGACTAAATTAGCATCACATTTCTGTCGACAAAACCTGCAAATCTTAAATCCTGAAGTGTGTGGCGGGCTTAAGTCTTAAATCCTGAATAAGACACAAACTGAGACCAAATAAGGTGAGAAAACCTACTTTGTATACATGTAAGTATTAAACGAGGCGCTGTATGTTCTGCAGTTTTAAGGCACGATGCTGAGTTGTTAAAAGTGAAAAACACATAGCTCCTCATTGTTTAAGGTTGTTACCACGGTGACAAACTGAAACGCCTCACCTGTGAAACGGAAAAGCCTGATCACTGTCTGTAAACGTCCTAAATATACAGAGTTATTTTAGTGTTTTGGTGATGTCACGGTGGTGGAAGCAGAGCAGTGATATAAAATGTGATGGAACTACTTTTAAAGGGCCCATATGTTGTTTCCTCATCACAAACAGAGTTTGTGATGAGGAAACAACAGAGTTGTGTTGGAGTTGTGTTTTGTTTCATTCACACATGTTTAATACGCAAAACCCTGCAGACTTAGGCTTTCTAGTTCTTCTCCCAAATGGAAAATGCTCTGTTCCACCTTGTGATGTCATCATGTGGTAATACAGGAAATGCTCCACTGTGTTTTTAAACCCTAGAATCATTTGGATCATATCAGTACTAGAATTGCCAATCTCTACTGAACTAAAGATAAAAGGACTTGTTAATGTGAAAACTATCACTTCATGACATCACAAGTTGGAACAGAGCATTTTGAGCTTTGGAGATGTAGACAGACTAATAATAAAGTCAAAACATGTGTGAATGAAATAAAACACAACTCCAGGTATGTTATGAGGAGGTAAACGCATTATAAAGTCCATTTTGTGAAATATAGGATCTTTAACACAACTAGAATTCTCACTGACCGTGTTATAAACTGCATTAGTGATACTTAGTCCAAATACTACTTTACTGAAGAGGTTAATGGCTCCTTGTCCTTTTCTCCACAGCACCCCCTGGTGACGTATCCATACCAGTGCGTGGTCACGTTCGGCGGCTGTAGAGAGGACTTCATGTTGGTGACGACACAGCAGAAGGAGTCTGGAGCCGGGAAGAAGAGTGTGGAGAAGCTAGTCTTTAATATGGCCAAACCAAAGGTACAGGACATGGGGCTGTGGGTCTATGTACATGACCACTCAGAAGGCCAAACACACCTCTCTTTCTTTTTTTTTTTTTTTAACACTTTCTACATTTTATACACCTACAGAGGGCATTAAAATATGAAGCAAGATAGATGGAATTATGTTGTAAAGGAAAAAAGTTAAAGATCCTCTATCACACAAAATAGACTCTTGTGATCTTTAAGTCATGTTCTAATACAGTTTCCTCCTCAAAAACAGACCTGGAGTTGTGTTTTGTTTCATTCACACATGTTTGAGTAACACTTTATTATTAGTCTGTCTACATCTCCAAAGCTCAAAATGCTCTGTTCCACCTTGTGATGTCATGAAGTGGTAGTTTTCAAGTTAACAGCTCCTTTTACCTTTAGTTCAGTAGAGATGACATGATCCAAATGATTCTAGTGAAGGTGTGTGGAGTTAAAAACACAGTGAAGCACTTCCTGTATCACCGCATGATGACATCACAAGGTGGAACAGAGTGTTTTCAGTCTGAGTGAAGAACTCAGCCTAAATATGCAGGGTCTCTGTGTTAAACATGTGTGAATGAAACAAAACACAACTCCAGGTCTGTTTGTGATGAGGAAACAACATTAGAACAGAGATCAGAGACTAGAGTAATATGGGCCCTTTAAATAAGTCTTAATAAGTTCCTTAAAGTTTTTTCTTTGCTTCATAATTCTATATATCTTGTCTCATATATTTGATGTTTCTGGATGTTTCTATAGCAAGTGTAGAAAGTAGTAAAACTAAACTAAACAAAACAAGTTAAATATATTGCAAAAGTAAATATAAACAATAAACGATTGTCTATATTTACATTGACACAAAAACCCAAGAGCAGATTTAAAGTAAACTTTCACAGTAGTGATGTGATGTTTGTGACCAAGCCGACTCTTTTGACCAGTTGCTTGGATTCAAATCTCATTTTTTAAAAGAGCCAAATCTTTGTCTTTCTAATTTGTATGTACTATATTTTCCGGACTATAAGTGTCACTTTTTTCCTAGTTTGTCCAGGAGTGTGACTTATACTCAGATGCGACTTATATGTGAAATTATTAAAATATATAATTTCACATCTTTGTTATTGTCACACTGACAACTGCACGAGGGCGCTCTAGACTTGTGTATCAGTATCTACTACTCCTGTACCACTGAAAATGTAAAATTTCAACATTACAGTGATTTTAAAGACATCTGAGAAAGACTGAACCTCCAAATTTGATGGTTGTGTACTGACTGAACACTGAACGAACACAAGAATCAGCTCAGAAGCAGAGCAGGTGACACAAGGGAGAGATTTAAGCACAAAAAACCCCAACATATTTAGCATCATCTTAATAGTTACTTTTAAAATTACTCTTGTTTTATTTCGATTATGCATAATTTGAAAGGTTAAACTCAGTGTCGATCTCAGCTTGAACCAGTTTAAACACATTTAAACCTTGGTCGTTTCTCTCAGTGATTAGTTTGTTGTAAAAATGAGTTCACACATTGCCCCGTCTTTTGAACAGCTCTTTAAAATTAACAGATCCAAACAATTCTAATCCCATCAAAGTCCCATCATTACTTTACAGCTTAAATCTTATCATATAGCCAAAAAATAACCAAAAGTTTCCCACTGGTGCAAAGTGGGACTGCTAATATGCTACATAAGGCTAATTCATTTTTTTCATGTAATGTTTTGTTCCCAGATTTTGGAGCTAACGTTGCTAATGGCGAGCTACATAAACCACTGGAGCCTCGGCGTTCCCTCTGCCCCCCCTCAAAACCCCTCCCACTGGGACACAGACAGCCCACACTTCCCCTCTATGAACTACACCACCAAGGGACCCACGCTACTGTGACCAACGGCAACACAACATCTACAATCATTTTGAACTTTGACCTTTGAGAGGCTCTTTAACACGAGCAGTTAAAATCTGATCTGTTTTGAAAAGAGCCTAATTTTTTTCATATTTTTCTATAAACCTACTCTGAATGAACTTTAGAAACAGCAGGGCAGCAGATCAGGTGACATGGTGTTTTGCACATTAAAAACATTTTGCATAGAATTAGTAGTCTGCTTTTATATTGAAACCATAGACTGTATATGTAAATGGACATAGCTAACCTGCTAGCCGCTGCGTTCCAAACAGGAAGTGAGCATGGGCGCACTTCCGGCTCCATCGACTCTGGCTGCAGTTCACTTTACATTGAAAAACTGTGTCCCTTCTCTCTGTAACTGCTGCTGTCAGACTCGTCATTTTTGCTCTACATGATCCTTGGGTTTTTGTTTTGCCATTTTGTCTGTGATGAAAGATACACTGTCTGGCCAAAAAAAAAGTCACCATCCGGATTTAACTAAGCAAATATGTTGGGGTTGCTGCAGTTGGTCAGGTCTAGGTTCAGCAACAGTCTGTGCTCAAAGAATGAGGTCAGCTGACACCTGAATATACTGAATGACCAGGTTATTCCATCGATTTTTTTCTTCCCTGATGGCACGGGTGTATTCCAAGATGACATCGGGCTCAAATTGTGAAAGAGTGGTTCAGGAGCATGAGACATAATTTTCACACATGGATTGGTCCACCACAGAGTCCAGACCTTAACCCCATTGAGAATCTTTGGGATGTGCTGGGGAAGGCTTTGTGCAGAGGTTCAGACTCTACCATCATCAATGCAACATCTTGGTGAAAAATTAATGCAACACTGGATGGAAATAAATCTTGTGACATTGCAGAAGCAAAATCGAAACAATGCCACAGTGAATGTGTGCTGTAATTAAAGCTAAAGGCGGAACAACCAAATATTAGAGTGTGTGAACTTTTTCTTTGGTGGTGACTTTTTTTTGGCCAGGCAGTGTATTAACCTGCTCTATATGATCCTGGTATTTTTGTTTTGCTATTTTGTCTGTGACTCAAGATATGAACGTTAATAACAGACAAATCAGGCACCTTCTTTCCCTGAGGTCGCTCCCACTAGCGTTAACAACAGGTTTGATTGACACCCGCTCTTTGCTGGCAGAAAGTGGCGTTACCTTCAACAGCTTTGCTCTGGATTGGCTCTTTGGTTGCTATGATACTCGCGATCGAAATTCCAAATATGGAACTCTGCTCCAAATTAGGCTCTATAACTGCTCTAGCCTCGATGAGCTTCATTTGGGGCTGAACGCTGTGGGTGACGTCACATTCACTTAGTCCACTTCTTTATACAGTTTCTTTATACAGCATGTTTATCAGCCTTTTTTGAATGCACAAAACCCCAAATATCCAGCTCCCATTAAAGAGTTTAAAGTCTCATCACTAAAGACTTGGAAATTGTGAACATGTTTTTAAAGTGACTTATTATACAATGATGTGACTTTTTAAAACACTTTTGCCATGGTGTTCTAGCAGCTGTGGAGTCTGTAAACACATACCAGGGTCAAAGGTTGAGTTAGCTTAGCACGTCTCTTTCTAGTGTCGGTTATTTATTTCTACAACAAAAGAGCGGTGACACTGCTCAGCTACTTCAGAATAATTAAGGTCTGACTTAGGTTTCAGTGTTTTTTTAGATTCTTTTAATACTTTCTATTTTTACTTTTTTTTAAACAAATATAATTACCACTTTTGTTTTTTGTTTTTTAATATGATAATGTAAGATTTTAAATGATGGGATACAGTTTTGTTCTTGTGTGTTGGTACTTGATAACTTAAAGGCCCTGTATATTGCTCTTGAAAATAAGTCTGCTTTGAAGTGTGTGTTAGCATGCAAGTTGTTGTAGGCTTTACCATGATGGTGAAAACCACGCTGATCTGAGTAGTGAAAAGTGCTTATAAACTCATTGTGGTGAGTAATTAGGATGCTCTGAATACATAAGGTCAATGAGGAATAACTTTGGACCACTGCAAACTGAACTAGTTCTGTTTTTCACATTTTTAAGATCTGGTACAGCGCCTTTAAGTACTTTGTCATATTTAAATCCTGGATGTTTTTCTATTTATATGTGTTAAGGAGGAAACTAACAACTTCATAGAAATACCAAACATAACCAAGTAAAAGTAGTGTTCGTAAGTACAAATTTGAGGTACCTGTACTTTACTGAAGTACATTTTACAGTGTATACTTTTTACTTTGACTTCACTACATTTGAGAGCAGTATTTGTACTTTCTACTGCACTACATTTATGATCAGGACTGAAAATTAGAAATATTTTTTATTATTGTCTGAGACCTCCTGAAAAGGCTGAGGGTTTATTTTTATCATGTCATAACTTGAGAAAAACAAAAATACACAAATAAAAACAAATAGAAAAAAATGATAGATTCATTTGAACAAAATTCAGCTCAAATCTTTATCAAAATCACCACATTTGAAGCTTTATAAACTGCTCAAAATCTGTGTGAAATTCTTTTACTTTTTACTCTTCAAGTAAAAAGTACTTTAATACTTTTACTTAAGTAGATTTTTTCATGGGATACTTTTACTTTTACTTTAGTATTTTTTTCTTCTTTTGCTAAAGTAACAAAATGGCATATTCTTCATCATGGATCATCTGCTTATATTGAATACATAAAGTTAGTTTACTGCATGAGAATGTAATACATCAGTGCGACTAAATCTATGGACACTTAGGGCTGAACTACTGGGATCTTGTTTAGTTTTTTTTTAAGCAGTTGTGATTAGCCTTCATAATAAAACAGAACAGATTAAGTCAAATTATCAAATTCTTTTATGCTAACCCCCCCCCCCCCCCCCCCCCCCCCGCTCTACATGAGCATTATATAACAGGCAAATCAGATGCTTT